>NC_079149.1:89843849-89941696 GCF_945859685.1 Eupeodes corollae | reverse complement strand
GATTTTTGGCTCACCAAAGATCGAATGTGGCATAAACTACTCGTATGATTTTCAAAAACCGTACGATCTTTTACTCTCTGTGTGTGCAAAGGTTTCTTGACACCAAAATGCGGATTTTCAGAGGAAATTCTATTCTGTTGTGCGCTTAACGAATTAGCCAAGATCTTTAAACAGAACTTTTAATATGCAAAGAAAGTGGGAAGCAAAAGTGTTGTACTCTTAGCATATACCAGTAAGAGTTTTTGCACAGTTCTTTGGGATGCACAGCAATCACTTTGGAAATAAATAAATAAATTGGGTGGCGCAAAAATCCGTTTGAGAAAGGGCCTAGTGACTGACAACTTTCAACCATTCCTGTGTGCGAGTACTGTTGTTTGGGATGAAAGGGACCTACAGTCTTAAGCCGAATCCGAACTGCAAATTTGAGAAAGCCCTTTTTATGAGAAGAATTACTCTTGGAGAATTTGTCAATTCCTCGCAAGAGGCAGAACCCGTGAAAAAAAACTTTAGGTGGCATAGGCAGGGATCGAACCCAAGACCTCTCGCATGACAGTCCAACACATTAACTAATGCCGCGGGTATTACACTTTGGAAATAAGAGTTCAATTTTTTCAAGGTTAGATGGTCCAAACTGTTCAACCAAAATGTTGTGAGGAATCAAATCTGCATATAGGGTTGATAGCTAATTTCTTGTTATTTTATTGAATTTAAAGGTTTATAACTTTTTTAACTTCTCATAGGAAGTTATTGTAATCGGCCCGATCCGATTTGAAAACAAAATTTAAATTTATCGACGTTTCAAGGTCCCTAAAGTCGAAATAAATTTTTTTTAGGGAGATGTCTGCGTGTGTATGTACTTTCCCGAAGTTTTTTCGACTTCAAAGAAATGTTGTTATATAGATAATTATGCAGAAGGATGCAGAAATTACTCTTTAAAAAAAATTGCGTTGGTGTTTTATTTTATCATAGTAATTTAACAAAAAAAGTGGAAATTATGGTTTACCCAAAATATGTAACGAACCAATAGCGCTAGTGAGTTAAATAAAGTTTTATATTATATATTATGACGTAATACGAAACTGGTATATTTTTGGAAAAAAAAATCCAACTAACGGTAGCAGCTGGAGATAAGTTGGTTAGGAGCATGCACCAACTTATCTGTAAGATATAGTCGGAAGAAAGCATGCCCGATGAATGGAACCTCAGTATTGTTTGCCCGATCCTTAAAAAGGAGACCCTCTAAACTGCACCAACTAGAGAGGAATCAGTCTACTTAACATCGCCTATGAAATCTTCTCTGCCGTAATATGTGAACGTCTAAAGCCCATCGTCAACAACCTAATAGGTCCTTATCAGTGTGGTTTTAGACCAGGAAAGTCCACAGTTTATCAAATATTCACATTACGGCAGATCCTGGAAAAAACTCAAGAACACCAAATCGACACCCACCATCTTTTCATTGATTTCAAGGCCGCATATGACAGCATCTACAGGGACGAGCTGTATAGAACCATGTCTAGTTTTGGCATCCCTGCCAAACTTGTCCGTTTTGTGCAGGATGACCATGGAAAATTCACGCTGCTCCATAAAGGTTGGAAACAATTTAACAGAACCTTTCGATGTCAAAAAAGGTTTTAGACAAGGTGATGCGCTGTCATGTGATTTTTTTAACATCGTTCTTGAAAGAGCTCACACGTCAACACTATCTTTCAAAAGTCTGTCCAATAACTAGCATATGCTGATGACATTCACTGAAAAAACAAACGTGCATTAATATAAAAAACAGCGTTTATTAACTGCTTATTTATTGTCACAACAAACTTTTTCTTGTCGGAGTGAACGGTTTATTAAAAAAAAATTCAGCGTTTGATAATCGTTTGTTAATACTATTAACAGCCGTTTATTAAATGAAAAATAAAGCACCTAATCACTGTTTATTAAAATTAATAACTCTATTAATTGCCGCAGACATTTTAGTTATCAAAAATAATTGATCGTTTATTGCCACAATAAACAAAATGTTTGAAAGTGAACTGTTAAAGATTATATCTCAACCTTCATCTAATATCACAACCAATTCTTTAATTTACAAATAGTTTATTATTTTTTATAACCTTATTCATTGACAAATACAAATTTGGCAATTAAAAAATAATAAACTGTTTATTGTTGTAATGAACAACATTATTAATAGACGAATTGGAAATTTTTCAAGTAATTTATTATTTTGTAAAACCTTATTCACTGACACAATAAACTTTGGTAATTGGAAAATAGTGAATCATTTATTGTTGCTATGAACAACATTATAAAGAGGCAAATTGTTAAATATTATATCCCAACCTCCAAAAATGAAATTAATTCCTTGAATCAATCAATTATCAAATCATAAAGATAACACTGCACTCAAACTCAGCGGAACTAAACTTCACGATGCCGAAAAACATTATTTGTATGAAATTGTATGAGGAATATCGCTTAACTTCATATCATTTCATACGAATTCTTGTGAATCGCAGAAACGCTGCAGTTAAAATAAGTAAATTGTTCAGTGATGAGTTTTATTTATATTTATAACTCGTTCTATAAGAGCATAATTGATGTCTTTTAATTTGTTTTTAATTCTTTATAGGTAATAATTTTGGCTGAGTACTTTTATATTTTATGTAAGCAGACCATTTTTTGATAAAATCGATCTTAAGGTTAAAGTTTAATAAGAAACATTTGCATTTAATATTAAAAAAAATTGGGTGGCGCAACAGTCCGTTGTGAACCAGGACCTGGTGACTTACAACTCTCAACTATTCCTGTGTGCGAGTACTGTTATCAGGAATGGAAGGGACCTACAATTTTGGGCCGAATCCGAACGGCTAGTTTGAGAAAGCACTTTTTCATGACAAGAATTACTCTTGAAGGAAATGTCAATTACTTGCAAGAGGCAGTACCCGCGAAAATTAATTTTTTTAAATTAAGGTGGCACAGGCAGAGATTGAACCCAAGACCCTTTGCATGACAGTCCAACGCACTAACCATCATGCCACGGGTACTACTCATTTAATAATATATGATAAGGCATCATAAGAGCTTAATTAAATCATAATATAGAGTTTTCTACTTGCAATTAAAGACATTAAAAAAACAAAAACACAAGCCTTCAATTAGTATTTTCATTCATAATTGTTATATTCGATCGTTGGCATCTTTTGGGCTTTCTTACTATTTTGTAAATAATAGTAATGTAAGCTGGGTGTAACTACCATGTCTGTTGTAGATGGCTGTGTTTTTAATTAACCATTGTTATATATAATAAACAATTTATCAAAAATAATAAATCGTTTGTTAAAATTTAACGAAAAATTGTATTTTTTACCCAGATGCAGAGTTCACACTTTTTCCTAAAAATCCTTATAGTCAATATTTAAAATGTAATTGATGGAAATCGTAATATGTCACACCTACAGTATACATGATTCCCAGAAATGTGAACTCAGAGTGTGAGAACAAGAGCAAACATTTTTTGAGACTAATTTTATTTGTGAAATGTCCAACTATAGTGCATTTCTCTCACTCACACCTTTATAAAAAAAAAAAGTTGAATGTCACACATCTCATATCAACTTCAACTTCTACCTTTACCAACTCACATTAACCAGCCAAACCAAACTTATTTCAAGTTAAAACATATACACAAAGGGTCAAAGGAAACTTTGAGCCATTTCAGCACTCTAAAGAAAATGTAATAAGATAGGTTAACCATTGTAAATAAACGAATCTACGGTAGTATTTACAGAACGTAAGAAGGATTTGAATCTTTATAATGCTTTATCTTCTATGACTGCGTGATCGAATAAGTGTCTGATTACACGATTCGTTTTTTGGTTGTTTCATCTTTTGGCAAGCACGAACGTTCATGATTACTTCGTTCGCAAAAATATATAAATGTGTGTTTAAATTGTAAAAAAGAATACGAAAATTTCGTTCAGATTTACAAACATTTGTTTTTTGCAGTATTTGCTGTGTTATTGTGTACAAGCGTGAATTCCTGGCAGCTATCGCTAATTATTTATTAATACTGGTATTTATTTTATATTTCAATCAAGTTATAATAATATTAACAGTAATAATAAAAATAATAACAATAATTATAATAATAATAATAATAATAATAATAATAATAATAATAATAATAATAATAATAATAATAATAATAATAATAATAATAATAATAATAATAATAATAATAATAATAATAAAAATAATAATAATAATAATATAATAATAATAATAATAATAATAATAATAATAATAATAATAATAATAATAATAATAATAATAATAATAATAATAATAATAATAATAATAATAATAATAATAATAATAATAATAATAATAATAATAATAATAATAATAATAATAATGATGATGATGATGATGATGATGATGATAATAATAATAATAATAATAATAATAATAATAATAATAATAATAAAAATAATAATAATAATAATAATAATAATAATAATAATAATAATAATAATAATAATAATAATAATAATAATAATAATAATAATAATAATAATAATAATAATAATAATAATAATAATAATAATAATAATAATAATAATAATAATAATAATAATGATGATGATGATGATGATGATGATGATAATAATAATAATAATAACAAGAGTAATAATAATATTTGTGTAGGTACAGTGTTGTTAAAAATAAGGTAAGACAAAACCAATATACTTGACAGTCATTTTAATTTTTATTAAAATACTCATATCTTAAATGTTCTAAGAATAACTATAGATTTTGATTTTGATTGACCAACTTCTTACATTTTTAAAGTATAATCGATCGCCATCTTTTTATATTTAGTTTTAATCTTACTAATGTGATGACCTATTTTTTTTTTTCAAATAAATGTTGATTTAAGTTTTCCTTTCTCCTATTTTTTTCTTTTGTTCGAGTGAACACGTGGTATAAGTCGGCAATATATTATAGAATAATTAAATACCATATTCATTGATTTTAACTAACCCAATTACTACTATGGTAATAAACAGTTTATTAATTTTCCTGGCGGTTGTTTACAAATTGAACGAAGCGTCTGATAAACATAACGGAGTATAAATAAGAAACATCATGTTAATTCAAATCAATTAACCGTTTATTGCGTTTATAAACCCGTCTATATAAATAAACATCATGTTTATTAATTTTAATAAACCATTAATTAATTATAAAATTCCTAGCTAAAAAATATGAAAATTTCTTTGAAAATTGGCAGTATAAACGGAGCTTAACAATACTTTCAATGTAAGAAGTTTTTTTGCCGAACTGAACGAACAAATAAAGTGCCGCCGAATTTCAACGAGCAACAACCAATAGAATACAAATCATTTACAAAAAGAAGCCCACACGAAAAAGTGGTTTATAGTTAAAGTGAACATTAAAAAAAGTGGAGTGAAGATATTAAAAAAATATTAGTGCATCATCTAACAATTATATTAGTTAATCAGGTGAGTTATTTTTTAATTGTTATTATTAGATATTATTATTAGTTATTATTATTATAATTGTGAATCCCCTTTCTGCAACGCGCAACACCAACAAAATGGTTTCTCCATCTGTTGAATGCATACCGACATGAGCGACTCGGCGTTTAACTACACAAATTTTCTTTTAATTCCCATCTCATTTCTTGAATATTTTTTCAACTAAGTACCACAGTAATTTATCTATTTATATCCATAAAATTTCACACTTTTGTACGTTCGCGACGTTTTCGTCGTCCATAGCTCAAGAAACAGAAGAGATATCGACTTCAAATTAATTTTAAAAATACAGATAATAATGCAGAATGATGCAGAAAGGGTTCTCAAGAAAATTGCGTGAGTGATTTTTTACCATAGCAGTTTAAAAAAGGTGAACATTTTGGTAACTCCTACATATCTCACGAACTAATAACGCTAGAGACTTGAAATAAATTGTGTATTATATATTTTAACGTTATACCAAACAAGTACATACATACATATATTTTTGGGAAAAAATCCAATCAACTGTTTTTTTATAAATCAAAAAAAGTGAAATAAAAATTTTGTCACCTCGAAAATTTTACGAATAAAAATGATTTCATCACCAAAACAATTTTGTGCAACAAAGATTAACGTTTTCAACATCTGGTAAAATTTTTATAAAAATCTAATTGAGATTTTTTTTAAATAAAAACTTAAACAAAAATTAGCAAAAGTTGGTAAACATTTTTTTCGACGTAAATATCTTTTCAATACTTTGAGATATTTACTTAAAACAACTTTAATCCTTTAAAAAATACTGTTTCCAACATGCTTTAAAATTTTGACAAAAATCGAATTGACAGTTTTTGTACAAAAAATAAAAACCTAAACAAAAATTATGAAAAGTTGGTAAAAATTGTTTTTCGACGTAAATATCTTTTCAAAACTTTGAAGTATTGCCTTCAAACTAATTTTATCTTATAGTAAATATTGTTTTCAACATTCTATAACATTTTAATAAAAATCGAATAGACAATTTTCTTACAAAAAATAAAAACCTAAACCAAAATTAACATAAGTTGTTAAAAATTTTAATGATAAAGCTGACTAAAAAATCTTTCACAAATTTACAGATTGTATTTATTAGAAACTGGCGACTGTTGATGGTTTATATATCCATACAAACATTACTGGGAAAACATTGAAGAAGAAAATTATCTTAAAATGTAAGTTATTCGTATTTTTTTAGCAACTAAAATTTTTGATTTCTGTCATGTTTAATGATGGAAGACAGTAGACAGTTTAAAACTTATTCAGTAGTTAAAAAAAACAGCAAAAGTTTAAATCATTTTGAACAATAATATTTAAAAATTTGTTCGAAAAAGTATTTCAATTTACTTGAATTTGTTCTTCATTTCTTTTCTTACTTTTAGCTGAATTGGTATCAACATTATTACCATGCGAAGTGTCTATAATTACATTGAAAAGTTTATAATTCGTTAAACTTAATTACCTAGTATTTACACATCTACAATATTCATATTGCATATTAAATTTATATAATTAAGTACTATCACTAAAATATTTTATGTTAAAATAAGAGCTAGCAGATAAAAATAGACTAATTTAGCGATAATGATTTGCTTTGTTTGTAAGGAAAAGATTGCCTCTGTAAAGATGTTTATAGACAACCTAAAAATGGTGCACGATCTGAGCACTTATATAACTTAACTGTATACAACGTTAACTGTATAAGCTTTATATCTCATATGAGCCCCCCCCTTCTGGATCGTCAATTGGTCAAAAGTTAGAGAGTTTGTGCTGTGTTTTTGTAATAGGGCTATATTCGATACATATTATGTTCTTGGTCCAATCTTTAGTCAAAAGTAGTACTTTTAGCAACCAAGTTTAAGAAAGTAAAATACAAATGTTATTTTCATGTACAAAAAATAAATCATTCAAAATATAATCCATTGCAATACGATTAGTTTTGAATTGAAGGGAATTAATACGAAAAAGCAATCAAATTATCTCCCAGGGGGGTCATGACCCCTACGACCACCCACCCCTGGATCCGCCATTGATAACAACGGTATAAAAGTAAATTGTTATCTGAGCAAGATATAAAATAAATAAATTTTATTAGATACCGGATACAGTATTAATGTACATACGTAGTTTAATTTGTATTGAATTATTGATATAACAATACCTACTGCTTTTTTGAGAGCAATAGATATTTGTTAAATTTGTTTATCTTTTTAATCTTCATTACCCAATCGCTTGTTCCTCATTTCAGGGTTTCATCGAAACACAGTATTTCAAAAAATGTATGTCAAGACTAATGTTGCTTTAGCAAATACTCGCAAAACAATTTTGTTAAATTATAATATAGAAACTCATTTCTTTATTAATCGATGATATGAAAAATGTTTTAAATAAAATTGTTTATATTTCTCAGATTGTCAAGATGCAGCTTTACTCTGGGCCCTACATGGGTATTTTGTGCCTTTCCAAAAAGTTGTGAGGAAAGACAACGAGGGAAAAAAAAAATGCACACGAGATTTACCATCAAGGACTCACAGAATTTGTTTGTTTGGGTCGGTGCTTGATTTACTTGATAATAAATGAACTTAATTGCAATAAATAAAAATTGTAAAATTAAATTAACTAGATCTTTTTTATTAGTTCGAAATTCTTTATTTTCAGAATTTTTATAATTTTCAGCATAGATTTCGATAGTGAGGTCCAGGATGAAGTGACTCATTGGCGCTGTAAACAGGTTTGTAACTGGAAGTTGGAAACTTTTTTTTAAAAATATTAATATGAATGTTTTCTTTTATACGTTTTAGATCAATATTTGCTGGACTTACATGACTGAAAAAGTTTCATCATTTTTGTCATTACTTTACTATGTTTTGTCAAAAAATACGCTTTTGACGATAAATGGTAAAAGTATGGCAAAAGTAATAAGCTTTTGCAGTCATGTAAATCCTCCTGAAAAAAGGATTTATTTTAATAATCCTGTTTGTGAATTTAACAAATGGGTTTAATAAACGCAATAAACAAATTTATTGAAATCAATAAATTTTGTTTATTGCGGTTATAAACTTATTTGTTAATATTATAAACAGGTTTAATAAATAAATTATTTATATTAATAAAAGCGTTTATTAAAATCAATAAACTTTGTTCATAAAGGCAATAAACGAGTTTATTAATATTATAAACTGAAATAATAAACGGTTGTTTATATTTATGAACGCATTTATTAAAATTAATAAATTCTGTTAATTGGGGTTATAAACAGGTTTATTATTATTATAAACGGAAATAATAAACGGTTGTTTATATTTATAAACGCATTTATTAAAATTAATAAACTGTGTTAATTAAGGCTATAAACTGGTTTATTAATACTCTAAACGGAAATAATTAACGGTTGTATATATTTATAAACGCATTTATTAAAATTAATAAACTCTGTTCATTAAGGCTATAAACGGGTTAATTAATATTATAAATGGAAATATAAACGGTTATTTATTTTTATTAATGGATTTATTAAAATCAATAAACTCAGTTTATTGTGGTAATAAACGAAAATTTTAAATTGTTTGTAAAATTTTAAGCCGGAAATGGAGAATAATAAACGATAATTCACTGACACAATTAATGTGTTTATTGGACAAATTCCATCACTATATTCATTGTCTCAACGAACTTTTTAATTATATTTACGTACCTTTTTGGTTCAGTGTTGACATAATCGGAAGAACTCAGCGTGATGTCAATGGGGTTTTTGTGAGTGTTGAGGCAGAGACGGTAAAAATGGGTTTAACGGTTAATGAGGGCAAAACAAAGTACATGCTGTCGTCTAGAAAGGACATACAACACCGAGGTTTTGGTCAAAACGTCACAATCAACAGACGTAACTTTGAGGTAGTCAAGAATGAAAGCACCTTGGGTCGCTTCGAGAGAAAAGATCTTCGTGTGATCTACGGTCCCGTATGCATCGAAGGGGAGTGGAGGAGAAGATGGAACGACGAACTGTACGGGCTGTACAGCGACGTAGACTTAGCCAGAAGAGTAAAGTCCAACGACTAAGATGGCTGGGTCACGTAGAGCGCATGGAAACCAATGCTCCGGCCCGGAAAGTCTTCGAATCCGCACCCACAGGACAGCGCAGTAGAGGAAGACCGCGGATCAAGTGGTGCGCACAAGTATAAGGTTACCTCACCCAACTTGGAGCCCGAAACTGGAGACATCTAGCTAGGGACCGAGCTAGATGGAGAAGTTTGTTGGGTGAGGCCCTAGTTCACACACGACTGTAGCGCCACCTTAAGTAAGTAAGTAAACAAAAAATCAATTTTTACTAACTTTTGTTAATTTTTTTTTAGGTTTTTAATTTTTTGTAAAAAAAACTGGTAATGCGATTTTTCTCAAAATTTAAATGAATGTTGACAACAATAATTTTTAAATGTCTAAAAGTTTTGAAAAGTTATTTCAGTCAAAAATCAATTTTTATTTACTTTTCTTGAATTTTTGTTTGGTTTTTATTTTTTGTAAGAAAACTATCAAGGGCTCTGCACAAAATTTTATGTGAACGAAAAGGTAAAAAAAACCTCCCAAGGGTACAAGACACGAATTAAAGCTGCTGGAGCTGACAACAACGCTGCCGAACTATTTAAAGCAGCAGGCGACGACTTGGTAGGGAGCATACACCAACTCATCTGGAAAACATGGTCAGAAGAAAGCATGCCCGAATGCCCGATGAGTGGAATCTCAGCATAGTTTGCCCGAAAAATAAAAAAAGAGATCCTCTAAATTGCGACAACTTGAGAGGCATCTGTCTCCTTAACATTGCATTAAGGATCCGTTCTGCCGTATTATGTGAACGTCTGAAGCCATTCGTCAACAACCTGATTGGTCCTTATCAGTGTGGCTTCAGACCAGGAAAGTCCACTATCGACCAAATATTCACAGTACGGCAGATCTTGGAATAAGCCCTGGAGCTTCAAATTGATGCCCACCATCTCTTTATCGTTTTTTAAGCCGCTTATGACACCATCCATAGGGAAAATCTCTACAGAGTAATGTCTAGTTTTGGCATCCCTGTCAAACTTATCCGTTTGTGCAGAATGACGATGGAGAATGCACGCTGCTCTATCAACGTCGGAAAAGATCTCACCGATGCATTTGATGTCAAAAAAGGTTTTAGACAAGGTTTAGGATTCACTGTCATGCTACTGCTTCAACATCGTTCTGGAAAGAATTGTGCAAAACTCAACCGTCAACACTGGAGACACAATCTTTCAAAGGTCCGTCCAATTACTCGAATACGCAGATGATATTGACATAATTGGAAGATCAAAGCGTGATGTCAGTGGAGCGTTTCTGAGCATTGCGACGGAAGCAAAAAAGATGGGTTTGGACTAAACGTCACCATGGACAGCTATGACTTCGAGGTAGGTAAGGACTTTGTCTACTTAGGCACCGCTATAAACACAGACAGCGACACCAGCGCTGAAATCAAGCGAAGATTAACTCATGCAAATCGCTGCTTCTTTGGACTTAGAAGCCAATCTCTAGAGCATTTAAAATCACCATCTATAAGACACACATCATCCTGGTTCTAATTTATAACGCTAAGGCCTGGACCCTGTCAAAGAAAGATGAGAGCGTCTTAGAATGCTTCGAGAGAAAAATTCTTCGAGAGATTTTTGGACCCATATGCACATATGGAGAACGGAGGAGAAGATATATCGACGAACTGTACAGGCTGTACAGCGAATCTGACCTAGTTAACAGAATTATATTCCAACGGCTTAGATGGCTAGGTCATGTAGAGCGGATGGACATCAACGCTCCAGCCTGGAAGGTCTTTCCGAGGGACGGTGCAGTATAGAGGAAGACAGTGACTCAGGGTTCACCCACCCTCAACCAACTTGGCGTGCGAAACTGAAGACAGCTATCTAGGGACACCCCGGACTGTACCGCAACCTTAAGTAAGTAAGTAAGAAAACTGTCAATTCGATTTTTCTCCTAATTTTAACGAATGTTGGAAACTTTATTTCTTATAAGATAAAATAAGATGGAGGACATAATCTCAAATTTTTGAAAAGATATTTTTAGTCGAAAAGCAATTTTTACCAACTTTGAGTAATTTTTTTTTAGATTTTTCTTTTTTATAAGAAAACTGTCAATTCGCTTTTGCTCACAATTTTACCAGATATTGAAAACGATAATTTTCGTTGCACAAAATTGTTTTTAAGAAAAAATATTTGATTATTCATACAATTTTCGAGGTAAGAACATTTTTTTTAAGTGTTTTTGATTTATAAAAAAAAAAAACGTTACTTGGATTTTTTTTCAAAAAAAAATTTGTTTTGTATCACGTTACAACATTTTATATAAAATTTAATTCAAATTTCAAGTTTAGGTTTAACCAAAATGTTCACCTTTTTTTAAATTTCTATATTAAAAAAAAACACCCAATCAATTCTTTTGAGACTCCTTTCTACATCTTTCTTACTTATTATCTGTACAACAACATTTATTTTAAGTCGATATCTCTACTGGTTCTTGAGCTTTCTACACACGCACGACCATACATCTTCCTAAAAACCTTTCATTTAGACTCTGAGAACCTTGAAACGTCGAGAAATGTCAAATTTTCAATTCGACAAATCGGACCAATTACAATAATTAATATAATAAATATTTTTAAACTTAAACTGAACAATTTTAAATGTTAACATTAATTTAAAAAAAAAACGCTTTGAAGGTTTTCAGATAAGAATTTTCAAAAATTAACTAAGGGTTTGTTTTGAAAAATCAAATATCATTTAAAATCCTGCAAACAAACTTAGTTTTGCAGATAATTTGAAAATGTCAAAAATTCAACAGTCTACAAAAATAACTTTTAATTTTACTGCATACAAATTCATATACTCCGCAGTACCAATATGTTTATACAGTGTCAAAGATATCAAATTTTACAAACGAATAATTCAAAATGTAATTTTTGAAAATTACTTTTCTGATGGTATTTTGGATTCCATTCAATTCAGGTCAAATATAAATCATAAACGCACGTCGTCGTCACATCGTCGTCGGTATCTTTCTCCATAACTATGAATATTATATATTTTATTATTGTCTTTTTGTCCTTATAAAACAAAACAAATAACCCAATCTCTTCTTCAATTGGACTAAGGGAAAATAGTATACCTATGTATGGAGGTGTGTATTGTAATGTATAAGTATACCTTTAGCTTTCTGATTTTGAACAAAACTGCCACCAACAGAAAACTTCAACATTGCCGTAGGTGGTAATCATTGCGCCAGGAGGCGGGGCTGGCAGAACCAAAGTTTGGTGTTTACGAAGTGTATTTTATTGCCCAGCGCACTATTTTCGGTGTGAATGGTATATGGTGGCAGGATTAAGATTATACCTATAGATAGTAAATCACTGTCAAGCCAAAGGCTAATAATGTTTCGTCCTTCGTTATACGGAAACAATAGAAATAGAGTAAAAGATTGGCAGGTAGTGTTTTAAATATATATAAGTTATCCTACATCGAAAATTTAATGAAAAATTCATAGTAAAAGGATTAATCCGTCTTATTGATTTTGGAACTTTGAGAAATTAAAAAGAAAAAAAACATGACTTATTAAAATCTAGGCAAAAATAACAGTTTCAATGATTATTTTATATAAACTAAGGTTTGACAGTCTGGAATTTCAAATTGGGTTGACATTTCTGTTGGGTAAGATTTGGCAATTCAGAATACATTGCTTAACGCGAATTATGAAAATGTATCTAATCATAGATCACTTCGTCCATAGTACCTGTATAGAATTGTCATGCCAGAGGTCTTGGGTTCAATCGCTGTACCACCCAAAAGTTCTTTCACGAGTATCTTACGAGGGATTGGCAAATCCTCCAAGAGTAACTCGTAAAAAGGACTGGTTGAGAGTTGTAAGTCACTAAGTAACTCTACCGACTGTTGGGTCCATTTTATGGGGTTTTGTGTGGTTCACACATAGATTCATCGGCCTTTGTTTCTTTCGAAATGTAGAACTAGCTGCGTTATCTAATATTTCCCGAAATATAAACCTTACCTCCCAGACTACAATATATCTTCTAGAACCGAGAAATACTCGTATACTTTGTGTCAACAACATCAACAAATCCACAGAGATGAAGTCTCATTTGAAATTCTGAACAGAGAAGGTGGTCCCATTACCCAAGACTCCCAAGCCTTCCAAGCCAAACCAAACACACCCTCCAGACAGCTACTCTGAATGATATAGCGCGCGAGACACTAGCTATAGACATGAGAAGGATATCTCCTGAGGATTCTGAAATACTAGCTTAATATCCATCCTCACACTGGACCCTTAGAGATAGTGCTTATAACTTATATACACAATACCTCTTACAAACAAAGCAACAACAAAAGGTATACAAAGAGGATAAGAAAACTAATATCTTGTTTTCAAGCTAATTGCATTGGTGTCATTTATCAATGGAAATTTACTGGAAGCGAGCAAATTATTCAATGAATTCCATTTAATATTTTCCAAAAGTTCGTCCTTTGGTCCTTTGGAATCCGGATTGTCTGAGGAAAATCTTTTGTGTTTTTTGTTTTTTGGTCTTGTTGTTGGATTAGATAAAATGACTCATGGTGATAAATTGATTTTTATTGATTGAGAAAAAGGTGAAGAGTAGGCTGTCTTTATGGTTGATCTCTGATGATGAACTTGAATTTAAGTAAATAGAAATATAGAAGTTGAGGGAGAGAGTGAATGTCAGATATGTTGCTCGTGTGATAAATTAGTAAAAGTTACGTTCATCTTTATTATTCTTTCAGCAGATACTTTAAATATTTATGAAACCTCAATCTATGGTTAGTTATGATAATAAAATATTTACAAACTTCTTGCCTTATATTTTCTTGAGAGCAAATTAATGAATTCGTATTAAACATGTATCTATCTTGGATTTATATTCATATATCACAACAAAACTAGAAGTTTTAATCAAAATGGCATTTATTACAATTAAAAGATGGGTAATTCAATGAATTGTAAATACTCGAAAATTTCTTTGTCAAAATGTCTATTGCTAGCTCGTAAATGGCTTCTTGGCTTTAATTTGGCCATTTAAAGTGTCATATTTTTAAGACCTAATAGACCTTTTCCTAGTTAGAGGTATTAAAAGAAATCATATAAGTATCGATGGTAATTGCAACTTATCGTCAGATAATACTGCAGTAATTTTATCACTAAGTAAAGCGGAAATTTAAGAAACGAACTGTCGGGAATAAGAGAACAAAAAAAAGACTTGCGAGATAAACTTGGACGTTTTATAAACCTTAGGTCTCCCATAACAAGTACTCCAACTATAGAGAAAAAGAAAAAAATGCTGGGATGCGACCCACACTGATAACTTCAAATCCCGTCTGTCGATTTTTTATGCTTAAAAGTTTGTAGGTTTTCGTATTTTGCTTAAAAAAGTTGTTAGTTGAATTCATCTAAAAAAATTTAAAATTACGAACAATGTTATGCATTTGAAATAAATTTATTTTAAAATCTAACAAGATTTTTAGTCGTAAACCAATGTTAAGTAATTTTAGTAGCTTTTATAAAAAAAATTTAATCCTTATATAAACAAATACAAATTTGATGAATGAAATTAATTTTACCGATATCCAGAATTAAACATCAATTTTTACCAAATTTGCGTAATATTTTTGTAGATCTTATTTTTTTCTGAAAAAAAAACGGACTGTTGGATTCTTATAAAAAAATACCAAAGGTCTAAAACAATATTTTTTGTGAGATAAAATAATTGAAAGCCAGTATTTTTAGCTTCCCATATGAAGTTATTGTAATGGGTCCGATTTGTCAAATTGAACATGTTGATATTTCTCGACATTTCAAGGCCCCTGGATCGAAACAAATGATTTTTAGAAAGATGTCTGTGCGTGCATGTGTACGCATATGTCCATATCTCAAGAACCAGAAGAGATATCGACTTCAAATAAATGTTGTTACACAAATAATATTAGAAAGATGCAGAAAAGGATCTCAAGAAAATTGAGAAGGTTGTTTTTTTTACTATAGCAGTTTAAAAAAAAGTTGAACCCTTAATATCTCACGAACCAACAACGCTGGCATTAAATTTTATATTATATTTATATTGTAACATGATAACAAACAGGTATATTTCTGGATGAAAATCCAATTAACGTCACCTCAAAAACTTTACGAATAAAAAATGATTTTATTTTGGTACAATTTTGAGAAAAATATTTATACAAAATGAAAACCTAAAGGAAAAACATTACTCAAAGTTGGTAAAAATTGAATTTCGAATTAAATATCTTTTCGAAAATTTGAGATTATGGCTTTCAACTAATTTAGGCTTAAAGGATATGTTGTTGTCAACATTCGGTAAAATGTTGAGAAAAATTGAATTGACAGTTTTTTAGAAAAAAATAAAAACCTTTAACAAAAAATTAAAAAAAGTTTGTAAAAATAGATTTTTGACACAAATATCTTTTCAAAAATTTGAGACATTCGCTTTTAACTATTTTTTTTTTAAATATTGTTTTCAATATTCAATAAAATTTTGAGAAAAATCGAATTGACATTGTTTTTTACAAAAAATTGAAAACGTACAAGAAAGTAACAAAAAATGGTAGGAATTGATTTGCAACTCAAATATCTTTTTTAAAATTAAAAATATTGGCTTCTAACTAATTTTACTCACAAAAAATATAATTTTGACATCGAATACATTTTTTATTAAAATCCAACAGTCCGGTTTTTCATTAAAAAAAAAAAATCTACAAAAAATAGTACGCAAATTTGGTTAGAAATGATGTTCGGTTCTCGATGTATCATAAAAAATGGAAGATATTGACTTCAAATTCATTTCAGTCATTCAATTTGTATTTGTTTATTTAAGAAATGCTACTAAAATTGGTAAAAATTGGTTCCCGACTAAGAATATCGTTAACAAAAATATATTTTGAAATAAAACTGTTGCATCATATGCAAAATAATGTTGATGATTTTTAAATTTCTTAGAATAATTGAACTGACCAATTTTGTAACAAAACACGAAAATCGGCCAACCTTTTTAGCAAGACATATAGACATGAGAAGTTATCTCAGTGTGGGTCGCATTCCAGCCTCTTTTTGAAAAAAATATTTGAGTCAAAAGTAAATTTGTACCAAGTTTTAGTATTGTTTTTTAGGTTTTTATTTTTTATATTCGAATCTGGCTCAATTCAATTTGATTTTTATCAAATTTTTTTTCAGAAAAAAATTATTTTTTGTTCGTAAGATTTTCGAGCTGATAAATATTTTGTTCTCTTTTTTGATTTATAAAAAATCGGTTAATTAGATTTTGATTTTTTGAGCTGATAAATATTTTGTTCCCTTTTTTGATTAATAAAAAATCGGTTAATTAGATTTTGTTTGGTATCACGTTAAAATGTATTACATAAAATTTAATGCAAGTCTCTAACGTGATTGTTTCGTGAGATATTTAGGGTTAACCAAAATGTTCATCTTTTTTATATTGCTATTGTAAAAAACCACCCACGCAATTTTCTCGAGAGCCCTTTCTGCATTATTATTTGTATAACAAAATTTATTTGAAGTCGATATCTGTTCTGGTTTTTGAGCTATGGACGACGAGCAAAACTCCGCGAAAGTACGGACGTACGTCAATTCGACAAATCGGACCCATTACAATAACTTTCTATGGGAAGTTAATAAAGTGTCCTATCAAAATTATGGAAAACAGAGGAAGAGCTCTAAGAAAATGTAAAGCTGCGATTTCCATATGATATGAAAGTCCTTAACAATTTTAATAAGGAACTAAAAAATAATCAGTAAGTTCATAATGATTCACTAAGCTGATTTCTAAAAAGTCTGACGATAGATGTTTCTACCAAATACTTATTATGGAAACAAGCAAAGTGTCTAAAAAGGCACCCGTCACAAAACCTGCCAAGAGTCAAATGCATCGGAAACCCGAAACAAAAAACTGAACATCTCAAAAATGTTTTATAACCATTCGCAGCAAATACAGTTGTTGATAGGAATGATTTTGTTGGTAGGAACGACGAATGTGAAACTCCTTTTGTTATGCTTAAAAAAGTAGGAAACAAGGGTCAAATAAATTATTACATCAAAAAACACCAGTGCACGCTCAAATTTTGAAATAAATGTCCTCAATAGCCTTGAAAAACTCCAATTTATAGAAGTCATTATTATACTTAAGCAAGGTAAACAGAAGAATCATTTTGCAGGCCAATATAGCTAATAGCTAGCTACATTTTTGAAAAACTTCTACTGAAAAGTCTCATAAAAATCAAAGAGAAAATATAATTTCGAAACATCATCAAAACACGTCGTTATGAAAGACATTAGCCATCTGTAATAGACATTTTGTTAAAGCTGAGTTAAACTTATGGACTCAAGCGAAGTTCAAGTAAAAACCTAAATTAAGCTAGTGAGAATTCAAAGCCTAATTGTTTATTGAATCGAAAGGCACCGCGAACATTTTTAATTTCAATGTGTCAGCAAGTTGGGTGCAACAAGCACGGCTGCCAGTTTTGGTCATAATTTTCTTACTTGGTCGCATGGTCCTTTCTTATTCCCTTTGGTCTTTTTTACTTTTCATTTGTAAACGATACATAAATGTATTTAATTGAATGCATCCCAAAATGGATGATCATTGAATGCATACGCTGAATACATTCATTGCACAATTTATTCACAGAAACAACAACATCTTAAAATCATCACATCCCAAGATCATAGTCTTGCGGATAAAATGGACATATCAGAATTTTGGGAAAAGGTCGGTTATTATAAAATCGGTTTAAATGAATATTGTTTTCGAAATTTAGATAAGTTCGCTTATAACTTGATGTTATAAGCAGCTCAGCTGCTCCTAAGTGCACATTTTTTTAATTAATTAAATTAAAACGACTATAAACTTAATTTTGATATCAATAATAATATAATGCTGGACAAAGAGCTTCAAGATATGAAAAATAACCATAGCGTTTGGTCTGCAAAACATTTTTAACTTCCCAGTTATTGTAATGGGTCTGATTTGTCAAATTGAAAATTTTGACATTTCTCTACGTATCAAGGTCCCTAGAGTCGAAATAAAAGATTTTTAGAAAGATGTCTAAGCGTGCGTGTGTACGTACGTTCGCTTCGTTTTTTTTTCGTCGTCCATAGCTAAAGAACCACAAGAGATATCGATTTCAAATACATTTTGTTATACAGATAATAAGACAGAAAGATGTAGAAAGGGATTTCAAGAAAATTGCGTGGGTGGTTAACCCTAAATATCGTAGGAACCAAATACGTCAGAGACTCCAATTAAAGTATTGTAACGTGATATCAAAGAAGTATATTTTTGGAAAAAAATCAATTTTACGGTTTTTTTATCAATCAAAAAAACTGAAAAAAAATTTGACACCTCCAAAATTTCACGGCTAAAATATGATTTCATCTCCAAAACAATGTTGTTTTCAAAAACTTAAAATTTAGCCTTCAAACTTATTTTATCTTAAAAGAAATATTGTTTTTAATATTCTGAAAAATGTTGAGAAAAATCGAATTGACAGTTTTTTTTTACAAAAAATAAAATCCTAAAAAAAAAATTTATAAAAGTTGTTAAAAATTGATTTTCAACTCAAATATCTCTTCAAAAATTGTAGATTTTGGCTTTAAACTACTTTTATATTTCAAAAAATATTGTTGTTAACATTCAGTTAAATTTTGAAAAAAATAGAACAGACAGTTTTCTTACAAAAAATAAAACTCTAAAAAAAAACAATACTAAAACTTGGTTAAAATTTACTTTCGACTCAAATAGCTTTTCAAAGATTAAAAATATTGGCTTAAACCTTATTTTATTTCACAGAAAATATTGTTTTCGATATTTAGTTGTTTTTATATAAAAATCCAATAGTCCGTTTTTTCATAAAAAATAAAATCTACACAAAAATTGATACGAGGACATATAGACAAACTTTTAAGCAAGACAAATCGACAAATGGGATGGGAAGTTATCAATGTGGGTCGCATCCCAGCCTCTTTTTTCTATTATTTTTTCCAATACTGTAAGAATATTGATTTACATCAAGACCGTTTTAAATGTACGAGACAAAATTCAGAGATTGGGAAGAACCAAGCCTCCAACCAAAGCGGTTCTTTTATTGCGGTGATTCCCACATTACTCGGTACCGATTTCCTACAAGTGTCTTTTGAAGAACAAAATTAATCAAAATAAAAATATGATTGATATTTCCATTTTGATTGAGATTCTTTAAGAATTGGTGGTTTTGTTTAAGTTTAACTTAAAGTCACAGAAGATATTTTCTGTAAATAAAGTAATAATCTAGAACGTGTATAGCTGCCATTTAATAAAATATATTTTTTTCTATTATCCTTATGATATTGATTACAGCTCAATGTTATGGTCGAACGCAATTGAGATTATTGAAGTTTACTTAAATCGGCTTTGTTGGGATTATTGCTGATTAAATAATATTTCTTTCCCAAAGAGGACGTACGAATAATACAAAAAAATTGAGCATCCATAACATACATACTTTATAATTGTACGTAAATGTACATTGTACAAGTCTATCCTGAATCTCTTTTCCTCTTTACAATAACTTTAAGTGGATAATACAAAAACAATTGGTATGTACAATAATACTTATGCTTGTTTTTGGATTCGAAAATGGAGAGTTAATGAATGATTCCAATTAAAAGGAAACATTTTTTGATTTTATGAAATCTGAAAACAAAATTTTTAGTAATCAAAACTAGAGTTTGAAAATTAAAAACATTAATTCCTTGAACTTTAAATTGTTTACTACGGCATGAACATTTAACATGTAACAATAAAACTTATTTTTAAATAGAAATGAGACATATATTTTCACGAATGTGGTCTACAAAGTCCGAACGAAATAAATTCCTGGATGATCTTGACTTTATATATATTATATATTAAAGGAGAGAAGAGGGGTAGAAGTGTTTGAGCCTTTGTTGATATCTGGCATTTTGAAGTGTTTGAGATTGAGTCAGGCCAGGTCTTTTCTCAAAGGCCTTTTATTCCTGCAAGAATTATTTGTCCATCTACTGCCTATGGTTCTTCTATTGGGATAAGAAGAAGTTGTTACCTGATTATATCGGGTTTTTCAATAAGAGAGCTACAAAAGTTTTTTTTTTAAATAAAACAAAAACAGTTTTGGATACCAATGAAATTCTGTACATTGTGACATTCGCTGTGTGGCTTGTGGTGCATGCCGTCCTGTTGGAACCACATGTCCTCCAATTGGGGCCAAAAATATTCGGTCATTATTGAACGGTAGCGATACCCATTCTTAGTAGAGTGCTGGTCTTGATCATCAGGGAAGAAGTACGGCCCAATAAAGCCGCCGTTCTATAAACCACACTAAACCGTAATTTTTTCGGAATGCAAAAAAGACTCATGGCATACCTGACCAACACCGCGTACTGTTTTTATTAACGAAGCCATTCAGCCAGAAATGGCCCTTATCGCTGAAGATGGTTTTTGATGAAAATCCGAATCATTTTCAAGTTGTAGCTCAGCCCAATTCACGAACATACGATGCTTATGGTGGTCAAGCTCTCACGTCAATTTAATCTTGTGAGGATGTAGGCCAAGATTTTTTTGTAAAATTCGCCACAACGACGTCACAGAGGTGCCCAATGCTTGATACATCTTTTCGGCTGTCGCAAATGAAAAAAATCTAATACCGACATAACAATATAAACATTGATTCTTATGTCAAAAAGGGGCTGAGGTGCGACCAACAATGATATCTTCCTATCCATGTCTGTCCGTCGATATTTCTAAAACTTCATCAAAACATTAATTACAATATTTTTATTTCTTTGTTTTCAAAATGCTTGAGTTGAAAACCATTGTGATAAGTTTTAAGTTGTTTCTGTAATTTTTGTTGTAAATTGAATTTTCAAAAAAAAAATGATTGAAAGTTTGCAACAATAATTTCCATCTGATAAAATAAGTTTTATTTCAATATCTGCTTTTGTTCTCAATGTTTAAACTCGAATTCCAATTTCTATCAATTTATGAGTCATTCTTTGAAAGTTTGTACATATGTAATGAAATTAAAAAAA
The DNA here is from genome assembly GCF_945859685.1 of Eupeodes corollae. Classification (NCBI taxonomy): domain Eukaryota; kingdom Metazoa; phylum Arthropoda; class Insecta; order Diptera; family Syrphidae; genus Eupeodes; species Eupeodes corollae. The sequence continues at coordinate 89,919,944 of NC_079149.1, read as the reverse complement.
AACATCAATATGTTTGCATAGAATGAAATTATTTTGAAGTTAATACTCTAAACTATTCTCGAAATATTCGAATTGAACATCAGTTTTAATTATTTTTTGTACAAAAGACCTTACTTTGATTATTTAAAAATTGTAAAATTAAAATTAAATGGCATTACAAAAGAAACGGAAATATATGTTTTTTTTTTCCAATTCTTTGGACCCGTTGATCTAATTCCGTCATTTTCTTGTCACATGAGTATGTAAGTAGTGTTATTTTCAACATTAACAGTTCGAAAGTAATTCAGTGAAGTGTAAGCTAATTTTAAAAATGGGACAGTGTGTGGACCTAGAGCCTCTGCGAAAATCGCTTGAGTAAGTATCTAACCGAAACTTGCATCTCGGTATTTTTAACTTTCCATAGGAAGTTATTGTAATGGGTCCGATTTGTCAAATTGAAAATTTTGACATTTCTCGAGGTTTCAAGGTCCCTAGAGTCGAAATAAAAGATTTTTAGAAAGATGTCTGTGAGTGCGTGTGTACGTACGTTTGTACGTCCGTACGTCCGTACGTCCGTATGTCCGTACGTCCGTACGTCCGTACGTTCGCGACGTTTTTTTCGTCGTCCATAGCTCAAGAACCAGAAGAGATATCAACTTCAAATAAATTTTGTTATACAGATAATAAGGCAGAAAGATGCAAGAAAATTCCGTGGGTGGTTTTTTCACTATAGCAGGTTGAAAAAAAGGTGAAAATTTTGGTTAACCCTAAATATCTTACGAACCAAAAACGCTAGAGACTTGAATTAAATTTTATAAAATATATTGTAACGTGATACCAAACAGATATATTTTTTGAAAAAAATCAATATAACATTTTTTTTTATATATCAATAAAACTGAAAAAAAAAATTTGTCACCTCCAAAATTTTACGACTGAAATATGATTTTATCTCTAAAACAATTTTGTGCAACGAAGAATAATGTTTTTGACATCTGATAAAATTTTGACAAAAATTGAATTGACAGTTTTTATTACAAAAAATAAAAACCTAAAAGAAAATGTATAAAAGTTGGTAAAAATTGATTTTCGACTCAAATATCTTTTCAAAACTTTAAGATATTGGCTTTAATTTACTTTTATCTTTCAAAACATCTTGTTGTCAACATTCAGTTAAAGTTTGAAAAAAATCGATTAGACAGTTTTTGTACAAAAAATTAAAAACCGAAAAAAAAATTAACAAAAGTTCGTAAAAAATGATTTTCGACTCAAATATCTTTTAAAAACTTTGAGATAATATATTCTTACTAATTTTTTCTTATAAGAAATATTGTTTTCAACACTAGGACAAATTTTGAGAAAAATCGAATTGACAGGTTTTGGTAAAAATTTACTTTCGGCTCAAATAGCTTTTCAAAAATTAAATATATTTGCATCAAACTTATCTTATTTCACAGAAAATATTGTTTTCAATATTCAGTAATTTTTATATAAAAATCCAACAGTCCGTTTTTTTCATAAAAAATAAAATCTACAAAAAATAGAGCGCAAATTTGGTAAAAATACATATAGACAAACTTCTAAGCAAGACAAATCGACAGACAGGATGGGAAGTTATCAGTGTGGGTCGCATCCCAGCCTCTTTTTTTTTCATTATTTTACTATCTAAATATATTAATTCACCTAACACAAGATAAAAACATCGAGTATATTGGTTTTTGTGTCGTGGGGAAGACCACATTTATGAGTGATGCCGTATGGCATCACTGGGCCAATATGGATGTGCTATTGTTTTGCATGTTTTGCATGAGAATTTATGGGTATAAATCCAATAAACCTTTGAAGACCTGGATTTTCGCTGCACCTGAGAGAAATGCTCCTGTTGATATTTGAACCTCCTGACCCTTGTGTTTTCACCGATGTTCGAAGAAGTCTGACATGTCCGGCAACGAGGAAGATGAGTTCCAGGACATTCGACACTTACCTGGAAAACAACTTCAAGCCCCAGCGGAAACACATTTTGTGATGGCAGGGATGAAATTATCCAAACAGAATTTCAGGATGAGCCATCAACGTCAAAAATGGTTGAAAACTCGGATGGATAAAAAGGAAACGGGACTGACTTCCTCGTGGGCAGAAAGTGATTTTGAAAACTCGGAAAACACCAAATTTTTGCCTCCAGGTTATGACGCCTATAAATGAAACACCAACTAAAGTTTTCGAGGAGTTTTTCGATGAAAAAATATGGGAGCATTTACGAGACGAAACACAAAAATACATGTGTCAAAAAAATGTAACTGATGTTGCTCCTATAACAATCAAAGAACTCAAATGTTTTGTTGGAATTTTTATTCGAAGTGGCTGTAATGTTCTGACTTCCTGTCGTCATTATTGGGATCAGAAGACTGACATGTATAATGAAATGAACTGTGTTGACAATGATGAGGATTTGGATTCTTCCAACAAGGTGTGGAAGCTGCGTACACTTATCAACACCGTCAAAATTGTATGACACATTTGGTGCCGAGTCAAGATATTAATTATGACGAAAGTGTGATCAAGTATTTTGGCAGGCATGTAATGAAGCAATTCATCAGAAGTAAGCCAATCATATTCGGATTCAAATTCTCCCGACGGGTACCTGATAAATTTTGAAATCTATCAGGGAAAATTACAGAAGGTTTATCCAATACATGTATCTTTGCTTGGAAAAGCAGCCGCACCTCTGACGAAGATGCTCACAGAATTACCAAACAGTGTCCGCGATCTTTCTTTCAGCATTTTTCTTGGCAACTTGTTTTGCGGGCCAAGCCTTTTTTGTTATTTGAGAGCACACAATTACTCTACTACTGGAACCTTTCGAGAAAATAGAATATACAAATCATCACCCGGGAAAAGTTTTGCAGAAAAAAGTAAAATCTAAGTTCACTAAAGAAAAGAAAAAACCTAAGCTTTCCTCGAAACAAAAACAGCAGCTTGTTTCGCATAAGAAAACTTCACAACTTAGCCTAACTAGTTTGAAAAGCAGCCAAGAGGTACCATCGCCAGTACAATGGAACAAAACGCTGAGATTTTGTATGTTCGTTGGAGAGACAATGGTGTTGTTACGGCCGTGTCTACAAAATTTGGAGTGAATCCAACAGTCCCTGTAAAACGTTACCTTCGGAATTGAAAAAAATAAACGTTACGGGTCAAATGCCTTTAATGATACACCGCTACAACAAAGGAATGGGAGGACAGATCGAATGGATCAAAATATAAATGTATATCGCATCAACATCAGAAACAAGAACTGGTGGTACGCGATTTTTTCTTGGATGATCGATGCAGTCATTCAAAATTCTTGGATTCTTTAAAAAAAAACGTACAAAATAACGCAACTGCATTTCAGACGTGCTATCGTCGATACATATCTCACAAGATATGCTGTGTCACGAAAAAATCCCGGACCTCCTGGAAGGTTTATTTCATCGGTCAGGGTCTTGGATGATATTAGATTTGATCGTTATGACCATTGGATTACCTCCACACCAGACAAAAAAAGGAAGAGATCTGCTTCTAAAAATTGCAAGTCTCAAACCAGAACAAAGTTGGTTTATATGAGCAAATATTATACAAAAATTATAACATACAAAAATACGGGTTAAAAGTCAAAAATATTTGGTTCGTAAAGTATTCGAGTTGATAAATATTTTGTTCAGGTCTTTTGAGTTATACAAAAAACGTCAACTGATTTTTAAAAATTATATGAATCACATCACAAACATTTAATTGAAGTTGTAAAAAAATGTTCACTTATAAGACAACCATAGTTAGGTTAGGTTAGGTTATAGTGGCTGTCCAAGATGGAAACGGACACACTTAGGCTAGTTTAATGGCCCATTGTGATACCACATGGATCTTGAGGCTTCCTCCTAAGCTCAATGGAACCAGTAAAAGTAAGAGAGATTATACTAATATGATTTAGATCATTTAGATCGTTAAAGAAGAATTCTAATAGGTAATTCTTGCGTTTTCGAGCTAGAGCAGGGCATGTGCAGAGAAGATGAAGAACCGTTTCTTCCTCTTCCTCGTCCATACAGCTTCTGCAAAAGTCATTTGAGAATACGCCTAGTTTCGTGGCGTGCTTTCCTATTAGACAGTGTCCGGTTATGACACCTATTATCGAGCTTATATGCGATCTGCTTAGAGAGAGCAAGCACCTTGAACGTTTTAAATCCAGTGTTGGCCAGATGTTTTTGTGGCTTCACACGTGGTGATGTTGGTCCACATGGTGCCTGCCCTCCTCGCAGCGTCTTGCATTAGTAGCGGTTTACAAGTAGCGATTGGTATGCCAGTACTTGCCAAACGTGGTAGGATGGGCTGTACTGTACCGTTCCTGGCGAGTTCATCTGCCTTACAGTTACCTGGAATGTCTCTATGGCCCGGCACCCAGCAAAGGTGAATATTAAACTGTTGCGCCATCTCCATTAGAGATGATCGACAGTTATGGACTGTTATAGAGTTTGTAGAGACAGAGTCCAAAGATTTGATAGCGGCCTGGCTGTCGGAGAAAATACGAATATCAGATGTTGATATCACGTTTTCTTTGAGCCAAGGCAAGACTTCTTTAATCGCCTGGAACACGCTACAATGATTGGGAAGGCGGAATGAGAGACTTAATTTCAGTCGTTCAGAGTACACACCACCACCAACCCCTTCTTTGGTTTTTGAGCCATCTGTGTAAAAGTCGATTGACTCATCCTCCAAAAATGTCCTATCCTCCAAAAAAGATCTGGTAGGTACAGAAATCTGGAAATTCCTGTCGAATTGTAGTTGGGGGATGGTGTAGTTTGTGTGCTTTGGAATTGATTCTAAGTACCTTAGAATTACGGAGTGGCCAATGTTGTTGTTAGTCCACTGCGACGAAGCATTGAATAGCAGAGCTTGCAGCTATTTGTTTACTAAATATGTCAAGAGGTGTAAGGTAGAGCAAGGTGTCCAGTGCCGCAGACGGGGTCGTGCGAAGCGATCCGCTTATACATAGGCAGGCGGAACGTTGGACTTTATTTAACTTATCCCTGTTTATACCTTTCTCTAAAGCAGTCCACCATACTGCTACACCGTACGTTAAAATCGGTCTGATTACCGATGTGTATAGCCAATGCGGGATTCTGGGTTGTAAACCCCATTTATTACCAATAGCTTTTTTGCAAGAAAAGAGAGCTACAGTAGCTTTTTTGACTCTTTCTAAGACAAGACCTAGGTATTTGGCCTCGTCTGAGAATTTTAATTGGATTCCTTTAATGTAAGGAGGGTTGACAAATGGAATTTTGTATCTCCTCGAAAATAAGACCAGATCGGTTTTGTGTGGGTTAACACCCAGTTCACACCGATCAGCCCAAAGTATAAGTCTGTCCAACGCATTTTGTAAGAGTTATTTTAGGATATTAAGATGCTTTCCTGAAACTGCTATAGCAACGTGCGTCGTCCGCATAGGCTATCACTCTGAAACCCTCCGCATCCAGACTAGTTAGGATTTCATTCACCACTAGGTTCCAGAGGAGAGGGGATAGAACACCACCTTGCGGTGTCCCTCTACTAACGAATCGTCTGCTAGAAGAGTTGCCAGTTTTAAGTTAATTATTCTGCTAGTAAGCGTTAAATGAATTAACTCCCGAAACGAACTCTCTACATTTAGGGATGTCAGTGCAGAAGTGATTGCAGATGTGTCCACGTTGTTAAAGGCACCTTTGATGTCAAGGAAAGCAACCATAGTGAACTCTTTATGATGGAGGGAATATTCGATGGTGCGTACTTAAGTGTGTAACGCTGTTTCCACCGATTTACCCTTACAATAGGCATGTTGAGACGAAGACAGAAGTCTTGTATCGATACGTGCCCTTAAATGGATATCAATCAATCTTTCCAGGGTCATAAGAAGGAATGATGATAGACTTATAGGTCGTAAATCTTTAGGATTGACTTGGGAGCATTTACCTGCTTTAGGTATAAAAACAACTTTAACTTCTCTCCATGCCGAGGGAACATGGACCAGGTAAAGACAGCTGGTAAAAATTGCCTCAAGGATTGGTGCAATTATATCAGAAGCTTTTTGTAATTATGCTGGTATTATTCCATCTGGTCCTGCAGCTTTAAATGGTTTGAAGCTGTTGAGAGCCCATTGTAGCTTATCCTTTGTGATTAGACCTTGTGGATATGTTGTATTTGAACTTCAACGTGTAAAACTGTTGCAAGTTTCGGTAAGAGAACTACCAGGAAAGTGAGTGTCCAATAGTAAGTTCAGCGATTCATTACTTGAATTTGTCCAGGAGCCGTCTGTATTTTTCAAGCAGCTTGGCATAGCTGGATTAGTTGAAAGAATTTTCCGTAACCTAGAGGCTTCAGAAGTTTCTTCTATCATGCCACAGAAGGATCGCTAAGAAGATCGCTTGGATTTCCTTAGTACCTTCTGGTAGATTCTTAGGGATTCTTTGTAGGAGTCCCAATGAGAGGCTAGTCTTGCAGCTTTGGCTCGGTTGAAAAGTTTTCTGCATTCCTTCTTGAGCGAGTCAAGCTCTGAGGCCCACCATTGTGGTTTCCTCTTTCCTCTTATGTGTATAAGTGGACAAGCAATTTCTAGCGACAACCATATATCATAAACATTTCTGCGAATTTTGTTCATCCACCTAGAACAAGACTCTAGGCCAAAAAAATATACAATCCCTTCTCGGAGGCTTCAAAAGTAGTATAGTCTCGTCTCGTCTTGCCTCAGTTCAGTTAGACTTTATTTTAGCGAACACTTCTTTTTAAAAACGTACTGTTTGGGTTCGAATATTCCCTTTTAAATAAGTTTTTTTCTCTCAACATTTCTAAACGTTGTTTAAGCTTAAAACAATCAAATTTACTCTGAAAATATTTTATATGATTTCAAAATAAACCAATAACCCTGTGCATGGTAGTTACAATACACGAACCGCTTTTAATTCAATATTTATTATTGATTATCAATTGATTAAACTCAAGTTCAATTCAAATAAATATGTTATATCCTTTTTGATATTTCATTTTTTAATAACATTGTTTGCCATTATCCTTATCAATAACATAGACTAATGACCCAAACTCGAAAATTATAAATGAAAAATTACCAATTGCTTCATCCTTATATCCATCCATTCTTCCAAAAAGAAAATATGGTCAGGAAACAACTACTAAGTACCTACTTAGCAAAATAAAAATAATAAAAATAAAAATGTATTTACAAGATGTTCCACCAAAACCATTATAATAAATTTTCAGCCCAGACAATCTTGAAAAGATATTAAATCGGTATTTCTGCACACCGCACGCAATTATTCTGTTTTCCTTTTTTCTTTTTTTTTCAAAATGAAAACAAAATGGAAAATAAAAACAAAACGTGTGCATTTTTCAATTCACATTCGAAATTCGGACAAGAAGCAAAGAAAAAAGGTTCGAGAAAAAATTTTCTAAAAAATCCAAGATGATTAAAAATCACATTAAACGAAGGATATAAAATTGCTTTTCTCCTCTTTTAAAATTATTATTGTATTGACCTAGATTCTAAGGTTTTATGATTCTGTTTCTGATGCTGTTAAGAAGCAGTGATGTGCAAAAAAGATTTACAACGTTTTCCTGATGTATAGAGGCACTTAAGAGAATAATGGAGGAGTACACAACTTCAGTGGCAGAAAACACTGGCCAATAAGGAATATGTAGCTGACAACCAAATCACACTTTTACTGGCCTTAGTACGAATCCAAACTCAAAGTCATCTATCTCATCAGGTTTTTAAGATATAACCTTTTATAGTTCGGAAAAAAAAACTTTATATTACGCTTTTAAAAATAAAATTCTTGATGATTTTCAAAACTATAATAATCCCTTTCTTTAATATTACGTTCAAATATTTTCAAAATATCATAAATTTTTCAAAAAGTCCTCATAACATCGCTAAAGCATTAGTGCTAAAATGGTTCTAACGCAGTACCGTATAAAAGCTATTGTTGACTTTATTACGAATGCGTTGTAGTAGAAAGTTATCAAATTAAGTTGTTTAGAGTAAACGAGTATCTTTGAGTTGGGTGTTGCTAAAATCGGAGTTTCAAATTATTCTAAAGCATAAAGGAATTACATTCAATGGTTTTCAAAACTTCAAATAGAGCCTGCGGCATGGAAGATCGGGTAGTTGGTGATTGCCTAAAACTTGGTTTATGCCAGCAATGCAACTTTCTTGCCATATCGAAGTTCTTACTTTACCTCCTCGTGGTGGTCAACGGGCAATGATTTTTGTATCCCTATATTGTAAGTTAGCAAAAAATGCAAGGGCAAAGTCTGTGACTCTTCAGGATAGGTTACGAAGATTAGCACTCTTCGTAACTGAACTACATACCGCTAAAGAAACCAAAATTAAACCTCGGATAATTAATGATAACTCGTTGACGACTTTTGGCCATTGTATCCAGACAAATATTGGTTTCTGGAATGTGAGGACGCTTCTGGACGCAGGAAACGAAGGTCCGCAAAATGCCAGATTCCTCCAATTAGAGAGAGAGTTTATGCGGTATTGGATAGATAGCTTAAGCGAAGTGCGATGGTTGGTATCAGGCATATACATGTCACCGACACGTAACACTGTACTGCTCTACTCTGGTCAAGATCCAGAAAACGCTCGAAAAGCTGGTGTTGGTTTACTCCTTACAAAAACGGCAACCAGGAGCCTTATTTCGTGGGAGCCTTTTGGGGCAAGGCTTATATCAAATCTAGATTTCAGAGTAGAGTATGACCCGTCACCATTATACAGTGTTACGCACCGACGGAGCTCGCATCTGATAAAGAGAAAGAATGCTTTTATAGTCAATATGGGATACCTCAATGCTAAGGTTGGCAGTAACAACAACGGGCTTAGGCATCTGATGGGTGTTCACGGAGTCGGCAATTGCAATGATAATAGTGAGAGGTTCACTGACTTCTGCAACGCCAATAGCCTTGTGATTGGAGGCACTATGTTTGAACACAAACTCTGTCGTAAAATAAGCTTGATGTCAACGGACAGGCAAGCGTCTTCTAACCAAATTGACCACTTTGCGATTAGTTGACGCTTTAGGAGCAGTCTCCACCACTTAATGATAGCTACCCTAAGATTTCGTATAGCTACAGTTCAAAGATCCAACGGAATAACACGAGCCCCCAAATTCAACATCGCCAGGGTAAAGGACCCCGCTACCCGTCAACAAATTAGAGGCTACCTGTCACACAAAATTCGAACAATCAGCAGCACAGTACACGACGGCATCGAACACCACAAGAATGCTGTGAAAAATGTTTTCATTCCAGGTGCTGACAGAATAGTCAGTAGGAAAGAAGGAAGCAACGAGCTGGAGTCCTCGTATCGCATGAAAAAGAGAGGTTCACAGCAGTGTGCAAGAAGCAGAAGATACTGCAAACAGGTGTGACAGCAGGACCGTTTACAGAATAACCAAAGAGCTGACTGGTGCACACAACTCGAAGTAACACCTGGTCAAAGAAATAAACGGTACTGTGATAAGTTCTGTGGGTGGATGAGCAAGTCAAAAGGTTGAAAGTACACTTTTCCTCGGTTTTAAATGGTAATGTATGGTTTATCAATAAGGGCAGGTATATGATAAAAATGTCAATCGTGGCGTTTGCTTTCATTTTTCGGCCAAAATTGGTCTCCTCTTCCAAACGATTCCAAGCCCAGTCATCAGCCACAAACAGCGTTGTCTATGGTTATGATCTCTGAGCTCTTGGGTCAGTTGGATCTTGTACGGGCGTAGGCCCAAGTCCCGACACAAAATTCGCCAAGTTGAAGTCTGCGAAAGGGCGAGTTGTGAAGTGCTACCACGTCCAACGTCCACCAATGGGCGCAACGTTTGCGTTAACGATCACTCATTTTTTATAAACAAAAAATTTGACCGATATCACTAAAACAAAATGGCCACAACGGGGAGCCAAAATCTACCAGCGCTAATTTAAAATATTCAAAGACTTATCATATGTACTTATGTTATTGTTCAAGGAAAGTATATTAGAACGTTATGCTAATGAAAAATTATTATGATGTGTTCTTAAAAAAATTATTCTGTTTTCAAAATTCTGTATTTCAAAATGCTGTAAATAAGGCTAAAAAATTAAAATCGTTTTGATAATGTAAAAAAAATATGTAGGTCCAGTATTTTCAAATACAAAATTTTGAAATACAGAATTTTGATATGCAGTGTTTTGATCATATATAGTATTTTGATATACATAATTTTGAACTACAGTATTTCGACCTCAACCCTGCAAAAACACTGTGTGAGCATAATGAAAGGGAGAGAGTGTTTGAGAGGAGAGGTTTGAATTGCTGAACATTGCAATTAATGGGAGAGACAGAATGTGGTAAGGAATTCCGCATTCGCGCAGTATAGCTAAAAAACGAATCTCTGTACTTGACAATATTATCGAAGTTGGACTGGAAAGTATACTTATGAGCATTCCCAGAAGTGCTAGAATAATGTTTAAGGGCAGGAATGCTAGCTGGCTATTTCTCTAGAGCATATATAAACAGTTAAAATAAAAAGGTTGAGACAAGAAACTACTAAGATGTTCAAGCGACGATAATGAATAAATTATGATATTATCACCCACTAATAAATTTAACGTTTTACGCACAATACTATCCAAGATGCTTTAGTAAGTTGGAGGAGAACCAGCCCAGAGATGGGAGCTTTACTCTAGGTTTGGAGATATACAAATATAACTTAGACAAATCCAGATCAGAGTTGGAGGAGAATTTCTTGCATCGTTTTAAGAAACCCAAACATTTTGGGGCAATTTTGGCGCCAATGGAGATATACCAGATGCCCCCTGAACAAAGAAAACCCTCCACAATATACTTACTTACCTATGCCTTCTTTAATATTGGCCAAAAGTCATTTGCATGGGGGCATTTTATTTTTCCTATAAAATACCAAATTACCAAATTGATGGTGTCAAGAAATTACCATCAAGTGTATGCTGACAATGTAACCTCATTGATAAGAAGAAATGCTCCTCCAAACACACAATTCGGAAAGCGAGAGTATGAAGGGTTTGGGCTAAACGTGCCTCGTCTTGAACCCTATACGAAATCTTTGGAAGAAATATTAGGGAGCAGACGTCTATACTCTGTCTAATAGAAATGTGCAGCACATGTCTTATAGTAGAGGAGAGCTCTCAGATCCCCTTTAATTTCAAATTCAGATATTGTCGTTGTCGTAATATTTGCATACAGCACACCTACAACTCCTTATATCATACCCTGCCGCTCGATCTGTACTGATCGTATAGCTCCCTTAAAATCCTCTTTTTGTGTATTCACACCAATCACAGTAACAGCAGCAATGCGTCAGATGGCTTGAAGTTCTTAAAATGCAGGGGATTTAAATAGTTATTGCAACAAACAAATTTTTTGATCTTTAAAAGAACCAGACAGAAGCTGTAAACCAAGCCTTTTGTTTTGGTTTCAGAACGAAGGGCTATTAGTCGGCACCAACAAAGAAACTTAATTCTAGAGCAGATAAGGTTGACAGCTCCATAAAGATAGTAGCCTATGAATTTTTCTTTAATTCAAGTTGGACAAGAATTATCATATCATAGATGTTATTATCGTCGAACGGCTACAATCGCCAGAGATTGCAAAATCCTTTTCCGACCGAGTTACAAGTAAGTTCTCTGCCGCCAACACAATCCCTGGTTTGATGAGGAATGTCGGCAGGCAAATGCAGCCTAACAACAGGCACGCAAAGCGGCGCTGCATAAAAGGACGAGAGCTGCTCATGAGCTCTATGAGCAGAAGAGGTGAGAGGAACGCCGACTTCTCAGAAGGAAAAAGAGAGGGCATGAGAAGCGTGCGGTCGAAGATGTTGAGAGGTTTAAAAGCAGAAATGAAGTTCGAAAGTTTTATGAACAGGTGAAACGAAATTCACAGGTACATAAACCTAGAACCGAAGGCTGCAAAGACGAAATTGGAAACATCATAGTTAAACCGAAGTCAATGCTGAGAATATGGAAGGACCACTTCTGCAGACTGTATAACGGTGATGACGAACTGAATTCCGCTGTCAGGCAGGATGATCCATTCAACAGAGACGACGAAAGCCAACGATCCCGTCCTCCCGACTTAGACGAAGTAAAGATTGCCATATCTAAGCTAAAGTCAAATAAAGCCGCTGAAGCGGATGGCTTAAATGCCGAGCTCTTTAAAGCAGCTGGATATAAGTTGGTTAGGAGCATGCACCAACTTATCTGTAAGATATAGTCGGAAGAAAGCATGCCCGATGAATGGAACCTCAATATTGTTTGCCCGATCCTGAAAAAAGGAGACCGTCTAAACTGCACCAACTATAGAGTAATCAGTTTACTTACCATCGCCTAAAAAATCTTCTCTGCCGTAATATGTGAACATCTAAAGCCCATCGTCAACAACCTCATAGGTAATTATCAGTGTGGTTTTAGACCAGGAAAGTCCACAGTTGATCAAATATTAACATTACGGCAGATCCTGGAAAAAAACCCAAGAACACCAAATCGACACCCATAATCTTTTCATCCATTTCAAGGCCGCATATGACAGCATATACAGGGATGAGCTGTATAGAGCCATGTCTGGTTTTGGCATCCCTTCCAAACTCGTCCGTTTGTGCAGGATAACCATGGATAATTCACGCTGCTCCATAAAGGTTGGAAACAACTTAACAGAACCTTTGATGTCAAAAAAGGTTTTAGAAAAGGTGATGCGCTGTCATGTGATTTTTTTAACATCGTGCCTGAAAGAATAGTGCAGAGCTCACACGTCAAATACTAGCATATGCAGATGACATTGAAATAATCGGAAGAACTCAGCGTGATGTCAATGGGGCTTTAGTGAGTATTGAGGAAGCGGCTGCAAAAATGGGTTTAACGGTTAATGAGGGCAAAACAAAGGACATGCTGTCGTCAAGAAAGGACATACAACACCGACGTCTTGGTCAAAACGTCACCATCGACAGACGTAACTTTGAGGTAGTCAAGGACTTTGTCTGTCTAGGCTCCGTTGTAAACGCAGAAAACAACACCAGCCCTGAGATCAAACGCAGAATAACTCTTGCTAACCGCTGTTTCTTTGGACTAAAAAAGCAATTGAGTGGTAAAGTCTTCTCTCGAGGGACCAAAGTGTTGCTATATAAGACCCTTATAATCCCCGTCCTGCTATACGGTGCAGAAGCATGGACTATGACAAAAGCGGATGAAAGCACCTTGGGTCGCTTCGAGAGAAAACTTTTCCTTGTGTCATCTACGGTCCCGAAGGGAAGTGGAGGAGAAGTTGGAACGACGAGCTGTACGGGCTGTACAGCGACGTAGACTTAGCCAGAAGGGTAAAAGTCCAACGACTAAGATGGCTGGGTCACGTAGAGCGCATTGAAACCAATGCTCCGGCCCGGAAAGTCTTCGTATCCACGCCTACAGGACAGCGCAGTAGAGGAAGACCGCGGATCAGGTGGCGCGCACAAGTGGAAGGTGAACTCACCCTACTTGGAGCGCGAAACTGGAGATATCTAGCTAGGGACCGAGCTAGATGGAAAAGTTTGTTGGGTGAGGCCCTAGTTCACACAGGACTGTAGCGCCACCTTAAGTAAGTAAGTAAGTAAGATGTTATTATTTGTGATCCTAAAATAAGGGGTTGGCATCTTAAGAATTCGATACATGAGTTTTGTAAAATGATTTTTTTGTTTGTTTTAAGTTCAAGGTTTGTCAAACCTTTTTTAAATATATAAAGTACTGAAACCATTGTTTTACTTTTTACACAAATACTTTGAATTTTTTGGGAGTTTGAGCGAAAATGCTAGTTTCCTATTTACTCAATCTGCTAAAGATATTCCTTTTAACTATAACCCGTAACAAAGAAGAAATCATTACCGAATATCATTTTATCCCTAGATATTCGGATGCGGCTTTATTTAATTATACGGATGGTCAACTCTGTCAGGAAAGTGCGGATCAGGATATCCTTATTTTTGTACGTGTATCCGCACGTCATTTATAGTTTGAAGATTTATGTATTCTTTCAAACACTGACTAATTTGAATGTTGTTTTTATTTTTGTATTTTGGATCTAAAAGAATGTGTCAGGTTTTTAATAGATGAGGTTCTTCGAAAAACACCACCAAAAAAAATTTAAAGTTAGATTTAAATTAAATTTTTTTTACAATTTTTTCCCCACAGTACTGTGCTAAGAAAACAACTATACGAAAATATTTTATTGCTCTTACACTTACCATAATAACCAGACATATCCATTGGTACTACTTGTATAAGACGGTAGCTCTTAACTAATTCACGTAAGAATAATTGCGATAGATAGAACAGCAGGACGAGATGTGGATTGTCCGTTAAGATGCCATCAGCAACGGCACTGCAATATAAAAAACAAATTATTCTTCTATAAAATTTTCTATAAAATGCAATTTAAACGTTCATATGTTTTTTTTTTGTAAATAAATCGTAAAATAATAATAAATTATTTTATAACCTGCACTCTCTCAGGACATATACCAATATGAATCAGGACATCCCCCAGGAAAATACAAACGGAAAAATTTCCTTTTGGCAATTAAAAGCAATTGTGTGGAAAGGAAGGAAGGACGGAAGGACGAAAGGTTGTGATACGATGTGATGGTGATCATTAAAAAAAGAAAAATAAACACAAAAAATTACGATGCAAATGATAAATATTGTGATGATGCCTTTATGGATGGGAAATGTTTTACGCCTCTGCTGCTGCGGTTTGATTTATTACTTTTGGGAAAAAAGTTATAGCATCGGGGCTGAAGAAGTTATCTTAATGTGTAGATATTTTTTCCATGGAAGGAATTTTATTAAAAAAATAATTTTCGACCAATTTTCTCTCAACCGCAAAAGTAAAAGATTCTTTTGAAAAAATTTTCTACATTTCATATTTAAAATATTTTCTTTCATTATACAGATTTTTTGTTTATTAAAAAGTTTATTACGAATCTGATGAAATTTTGAGCAAAAATTAAAGAATTAAAAGCATCTGCAACAATTCAGACTTCTATAAATTTAAACTTAATTAATTTTTCAAGTTGGTCCTATAAAAAACTCTTATAGCAGATGTAATGAATTTAATCTTTGATTTATTTAATAGAATTAAGTACATGGAGCTAATATTTCAATCAAATATACAATGCATGCTTCTTGAGTATTTAAGTAAGTGAGTAAATTAAGAAATGTTTAAGTGAAGTGAAAAGAATGAAGCTTTAGTTGATATTGTTAGCCTGGCTTGTGGCGATGTCTTATCTTTAAGTTCAAACCATATCAATAAAGCCATATGGAATTGACATTTCTTTGAAGAGATTGTTAATAAACATGGAGGTAATTTTTATCAAAGAAAAGAAAAACTGCCCAAGGACTTTTCTTTTATGAAAACGATTAATTTATTTGAAGAACGAACACAACATCAGCAGAAGAATCATTAAAGATAAATGGGTAATTGAAATCCTGATGCGGAAAGAGCTTTGACTTTTATTCGAGTATCAAAATCAATTTTTAAGTTTTTCATTTTTAGGCATTGGTACGTTTTTTGAAAGATGTAAGATTTATTTATTTAATTATACGAAAATAGACGAAAGCTGTAATATTTGTGTGCTATTTTTCAAAAAGTTAGTGTCAAAAATATAACACCATCTGTTGCATTAGAAGATCACCACATAGTTAAACCATAATTTACGAACAAACTCCTTTTTTTCAGTTCTTGCAAAATGGAAACCTGAAAATTTTTAGTATAATAAATAAATTGGGTGGCGCACCAGTCCGTTTGAGAACTATGGCCTAGTGACTGACAACTTTGAACCATTCCTGTGTGCGAACACTGTTGTCACGGGTGGAAGGGACCTACAGTTTAAAGCCGAATCCGAACGGCAAATTTAAGAAACCAATTTTTATGACAAGAATCACTCTTGGAGAATTTGTCAATTCCTCACAAGAGGCTGTACCCGTGAAAAAAAACTTTAGGTGGCATAGGCAGGGATCGAACCCAAGACATCTCGCATGACAGTCCAACGCACTTTTTTTTTGTTAAATTCATTTTTATTAGCCAAGGCTTAAAACCCCATCCCGACTACCCAATACCAAGTGCCGATTGAAGCTTTCAAAACTGGTTCTCCTGCTTCACCCTAACAGTTCGGTCCCGTTCGGACACAGCCCTACTGAACCGAAGGAGCTCTGCTCCACCTTGTGTCATAAAATCCCTATTGTACGGGAGTCGCCTATCCACGGTTCGTCGTTTGACGTGGTAGATAACGGAACTGCCAATCTATCCTGTATCAGACCGCATCTATCTTAAAAATGGAATGCCTCTGGTGGAATGAAGCCGCTCAAGCGTACACTCTCAAAATACTCGTCGTTCGGATAGAACGCCCCGAAAATTTAATTGTTGGTCGAAGACATAGCTCTTGCGGTGTGACCTCGAACGAGTTTTATCACGAAATTGTCAATTCTGTTGATTCGAGCCCCGTTGTATAGGACCTCGTTGGAATAGTAATGCACATAGGAAGATTCGGCTGTTCAAAATAAGCCGGTACAGCGTCGTAAACACTGCCGCTCGAACACCCGAAACTTCTCCATCTGGGAAGGGGCAATGTTGAACCACACAGGACAACCATAAACGATCATCGGCCGTATGAGGGCCATGTAGCAAATTACCTTCACTCTGGGGTCAAGCCGACTGCTAAAAAACAGCCGTTTCGTCAGAGCGAAGGCTCCTCTGGCCCTGGTCAGAGCAGCAATTATATGTCTGTCGAAATATAAATACTGATCTAACCAGATACCGAGGTACTTCACTACACTTTTGTTCGCCAATGGCTGCCCGTAAAGATCAACGATGACCATCTTGCATCAATTCTTGCACGTATCCCTCGTGGCCCCAGCCAACGGAGTCCGGAACAGAATTGTCACCGACTTCTGGACATTTATTTTTAGTTTCCAGTCGTCGCAATATCACTGAATCTTGTCGAAATCACGCTACAAAATAATTCTAATAACCTCAACCTTTCGGGCCGTTCTGTAAGCAACTAGATCGTCGGCGTACGCAATTGCCTTTGTAAGACTGCCTATCAGATCGCTGGTGTAAATGCTGAAGAGAATCGGCGAATTCACCGCTCCCTGTTGAAGACCATTTTTAATTGAGAATGTTGTGGTAGAAGTTATATTGCCACTTTTGACAACAAACTTTCTACCGTTAAGCGTATCATAAAGTATATACAACAATGGCTTGCTTATGCCAAGCCTGCTCAGTTTTAGGTAAAGACCCTTTAACCATACGGTGTCAAAGGCCTTTTTCAAATCAACCAGAACCGCACCTGTGCACTGTGCATTGTTGTTTTGATTTATTCCATTGGATATCAGAAACGAGTTTAGACGCAGCATGAATTGTGTCATGATGACCGCCTTGAACCCGAACTGTTTATCCGGAATTATTTTGTTGTCCGCAGCCCACTTAATCAGAGCCCTAGCTATTAATGATTTTTTTTCGAAAACTTTGCTGATACTCGGAAGAAGACTTATCAACCGAAGATTTGACAGGTTGGAGTTGTCCTTTCCCTTTTCAGGAAGAGGATGAACCACAGCTGTCTTCCAATGTACTGGATAATATGCATTTTCCAGTGCATTATTGAAGAGTGTGATGTAAATATCAATTGCTGGATATACCATCGACACTTGCTGACTTTTTATTTTTTATTGAATTGAAGATGAGCTGTAGCTCTACCTTCGTCACTAACATGGGACTTGCTCCCGTTTGCTCGGCGAATATGGCATTTGCCAAGGAATCGTCATTGAACCGTATGAAACCACGGTTGTGTCTTATCATTTCGAAGTTAAAAGTGATTAAGTAGGGCTCTGTTTTCCAGGTCGTGGTTGGGACGAATGCTAACATTAACCTTGTACACTTGCTGGAAAGCACTTTCCACCGCCTCCACTTTTTCCTTCGGATCTTTAATTATAAAAAAGCCATCGTCAAAGATGGCTTCTTCTGGATCTATTTGCGCTGTCCTGAGTACGTCCCTGTTCTCTTCAATTTTTTGGCGTTTCAGACACAGAAGGTCATTATCGATCTTTTTTCTGAATGTCTTGTTGATTTTAGGGAACCTATTAGGGTCACTCGAATTAACTGACCGGATCTTGCGGTCCCAGTACTTGTTAATTGATAACCTGTCGTTCTCCTTAATCAACAGATTGACATTTTTTATTGATGACTTCAGTGCCCTTACCTCCAATTCTTGTGGGTCTGTATGTCGTCTGTAGAAGTTTTTTAGTCTTGGCAGTAAGCCACTCATGTGCCTTCGCAGTGCGTCAATAGTCGCGTTTCTCTAAGCGTCCATTTGGTCCCGTTCTTTGTACTTTGGTATTGTCTGTTCCGCCTTTCGTTTTATTGTTTTTTCCATCATTTGTAAATGTTGGTCGATTTCTGCATTTGTCAGGTTTCTGTTGTTTGATGAAGCTATGTCACTCGAATGAATTTCTTTCGGTAGGGCGTTGGTGAAACGAGGCCAACGCATCTTGCTGTAATTATAAGAGTGCGTTGCAACGTATTCCTCCTACTCCACGCGTTCGTTCGGAATCTGCATTACAACAGCCAGTCCGCATTGATCACTGTCGTACTGGACTGTCTGTAAGCAGTTCCGAGGGTGATTACCCACTTTGTCTGTTACTGTCAATCTGATGTCGTAGAGCAAAAGATCCAGAAAGGAGCCGCTTCTTAGATACGATGGCTTTTCAGTAGCCAGCAGGTTGACGCCATATTCAACGCTGTAAAGATTCATCAAATTAAAACGATGGTTACCTCTGGTATTACTATGTTAATTTCCCCAATCTTCCCCAACGTTCGCAAAATTGGTAAAAACTGATGTTCGGTTCTCGATATACCGTGAATAATAAAAGGTATTACCTTCAAATTAATATTATTTATCCGCAATATGTAGTTTTTGGTAATTGGTAAAAATTGGTTTCGACTAAAAATCTCTTTAACAAAAACAGATGTTTAAAATCAAACTCTGTCATTATATGCAAAATAGTGTTGGTAATTTTGAAATTTTGAAGAATAATTCAACTGACAACTTTTTTAACATATCTCGAAAACCTACAAACTTTTAAGCAAGACAAATAGACAGACGGGATAGGAAGTTATCAGTGTGGGTCGCATCGCAGCATCTTTTTGTATTTAAGCTTTCAAATAGGGTATATTTAAAAAACTGTTGGGATCTTGAAATGCTTTCATATGTAGGAAGACGTCCAAATTAAATAATAACATCATTCTTTGCTGGGCAACAGTGTTCTAAAATGTAAGTTGATGATACAAATTATGTTATTTTAATTTAAGAATGTGTAAATATTTGTCCTGTTTTCAGATTAGAGCTAAAACTGCTATAGACCCAAAATATTTCTTTTCCTTAAAATTCTTAAAAAATCCTGTTTTATCCACTCTTTTACTGGAAATATATGCAAATGAATTTGAATTCTGCTGATAATGGGCATGTAAACAATGCTCGATCATGAAAGTATTTTCTTCCAGTCTTTTACACAATAAGCTATCATTATTAATATTGTGCTGTCGAAAGCATATTTTATTTCAAACTTTCACGATGTTCTAAAACAAAAAATTAAACTTTAAAAAATGTGTTCCCAATCCCGAGAACTCAACTCTTCCTCAAACAATATACATGAAGCTAGTCTTTTTTTTAAGGGAAACTTTTTCATTAAGTGTGTATTTTTCTCTTCAATTAGAAATATTCAGTGAGTATTATACCTGCCTACTTTGCCTAAAAAACAATAAAGCAATTAAAAGCAAATTTTCGCTAAGAACCCAAATATGCTTAGGTTAACGTAGGTATAGCAAACTTTTTATCCTTCGTCGAAAAACGAATTTTATGCTCATTTAGTTGAAAGACTTGCGATACTTATAGAGATTTCAAAGTTTTGGACCTGTTAAAAAGTTTTTTATTTTTATTTTTTGTTTAAGTTCTTTCTTTTTGTGTATCCTTCTATAAGGATCCTTCATTGTAGGAATTATAAATTCAGTCAATTATAATTATTAAGAACCCTTCAAGGAACAAAATATAAAACATTGAATGAAATAATTATTAATTGGAAGTAGGGAAAATTTTGTATATGAAGAGAATGTTCATTTCGTTTGAGAGCTATTTATACCAAACAGATTCAAAACTTTGATTTGAGAAACAAATTTAAATTAGCAGATTATGGATAAGTTCATGACGATTTTCTATTTATAAATAAAGTACTTTTTTTAATCGTATCATTGAACTTTTCAATTAGTTGTTGGAATTTTTATTTACATCGCACTTTCCATATAAAAGTATAATAACAAAGTTGTTGTTACATAACACTCGCTTATAACCCTAGAGTTATAAGGACTATCGATTTCACAATCACAACTAAAATTATCTAAATTATGTTTTTTCAATAATTTCTACACGTCTTAGAAGATTTAAATGATGCATAATTAAAATAAAGAAAACTTACGCTTATATTATTGAGTTTCTTTAAAACTAGTTTCACCAAAAAAATCTAGGTTTAAAGCAGTTTCGAGTTTTAAGTTTTTAAAAAAATTTAACTTTGATGTCAATCAAATCAAAATAGCTTTGGATGGTAATCATTTTTTTAAAATTCTAATCAAATTTATGAAAAACGTTTAAAAACAGTTTGCTAAACTAAAAAAGGAAAGAAATTTAATAATGTTGGCGTTAATGATATACTTTGATTGCCGGATTTAATTATTTGGTTTGACAACTATTGGTTTGGTCACATTGCTATTTTCACTTAAACAAAAATAACCAATTCGAGATGTTTGCATGTCTATAGTCTTAAAACTTGGTTCATACTGTTCTATTGTGGATACGAGGATTCAAAATTTAAATATCTAGGTATAGACTGGATCGAAAGCTTGCAGTTGTTTGACGTAACAATACATTCCATCTGTGCTCAAGTTTCATCAAAATAACAATCAATGGAATTTCCTTCAACGTGGTTTGACTACAGAAGGAGATAACTAACCTCAAATCAAAATATGCACAGGTTTTTGATTGTTCCTTAAGTTTGTGTAGAAAGGCGGAAGCTTCTCGACATCTCAAGCCTGGCTTAGTAATGTGTTCAAACCAAAACGAGCAGTGTCTTATGCGTTACTCGCAGCCATTTATACAGAAATAGCTCGACTCTTGAAACAAGGCGTACTCATTCTCGTGGAATTCTCAGAGTGATGATGAAGTAAGGATCTGTGATGATTTTTCTACGGGACTGAACAATGCATTGCACACTAACCAGTATCCATTGAAATTATCTGAGGATATATTTGCTACACTTTCTGGAGGTATGTAAATACTTCTCAGTAATTGATTTGTCTGATGCCTAATTAGACCTACAGGTATAGGAATCATCACAGCCACTGTTGACAATTAACACTCATCAGGGTTGTTCAAGCATCGAGATCTCTTACTTCAACCGAGAAAAAATATATCCAAGCTGAAAAAGAGGCATTATCACTTATTGTTTGTGTAGAAAATTCCATAGGATGATTTCTGGACGGCATCTTACCCTGCGCACCGATCACCAGCCATTGTTGGCCATTTTTGGTTAAAAAGGAATACCCAGCCAACCGGTTGCAGAGATAAGCGCTCACCTTACTAATATATGATTTCAACATCGAATGCATCCACACATCGAAATTTGGTTATGCAGACGCCCTGTCTTGTCTTATCATAAACCAAAAAGTAAGTGCAACTGAAGATTTTGTTATTGCATCAACAAGGTTTGAGAACCGTGAACCGTGTTTTGTCAGAAGTAATACAAAACTTGCGAGAGACAGCCAAGATGATATCTAATGAAACAGCTTAGGATTATAATCTCAAACAATGTCTTCAATTCCTTAAATTGACATGGCCCACAGACATTAAAGATTAAGAACTCAGGCAAAATTCAAGCTTATATCATGCTTCAAAATAAAGTATTAATTCCTCTCTGCCTACAGAAAAGGCTGCTTAAGCAATTGCACACTGGGCATCCTGGAATTGTAGGAATGAAAAAGCTTGCACAAAGTTTTGTGTTTCAGAAACGCAGTTCATGTGCAGCAGCCTCATCAGCCCCACTGAAAACTCTATTGGCATTATGACCGATCTGTTCCACTCCTT
Source organism: Eupeodes corollae (assembly GCF_945859685.1). Lineage (NCBI taxonomy): Eukaryota > Metazoa > Arthropoda > Insecta > Diptera > Syrphidae > Eupeodes > Eupeodes corollae. Next base: position 89,897,727 of record NC_079149.1, on the reverse strand, counting down.
GGTCCCGAGTCCACATGGATTTTCTGGACCTATCCATGAACGCATGTTCCTCATCATTGTGGACGCATTCTCGAAGTGGGCGGACATTTTTTGCAAGAGTTCCACAACTTCCAAATCGCAGTTTTACGAGATGATGTATTTGGCGGATTTGGACTTCCCGATACAATTGTCTCGGATAATAGGAGACAATTAACGTCTCACGAGTTCTCCGATTTGTGTGCCCAAGTAGGAATCGACCATATCAGAACAGCGCCTTTTCATCCACAATCCAACAGGCAAGCCAAAAGATTTGTGAACATTTTTAAACGGGGCATTAACAAACTGGAAGGAAAAGAGCAAATACCTTTAACTCTCCCAATATTTTTACAGTCCTACAGAACAACACCCAACGCTCAACTTCCAAACAACATGAATCCAGCAGAAGCTTTGCTGGAAAGAAAAGTAGAAACGCATTTGAAATTGCTAAGCCCACCATCAAAAGTTACGCTCGAATGAAACAATAACATGGAACAACAATATAACACCAAACATGCGAAGCCTTGGTTGCCTGGTAAAATGTTGAACCTTTTAAATACACAACACATAAAAATTTTCGAACAACACTACATACAGTTTTTTACAGACGTTTCAAAAACACAATCATTTTTTTTTTAATTTATTTCAAATATTATGACAATTTGGCAGTCACAGATCATATGAACTTAAGAAAGAATCGAAATGAGTGAGTTCTTGAAGAACAATTGAGGATATTGCTGCTGAAGCCCGTAGAGTTGACAACAACATAGGTTTGTATCGATCTTTGGAAGTCATTCCTCAAACGATTCAGCACAGTATTTGTAATTAAAACATAGACCTTAATGACCAAATCAAATTCACATGGGCTTTAGAAATCAAATTTACGATATAATCTTTCATAAAGCGCGAACTTAACTATTGTAAAACGAAATGTGGCTTCAAACTTAAGACGTTGAGAAGTTGCGAATTTGACAGAAGTGGACATTGAAGAAAGAAAAACGTTGCCTGTCTGACATTCCATGAATAAGTGAAAATAGGAATCTTATCAAAATGAAATGGTGAGCATATTATGGTCCTTAAAAGCTGGTGTAAATAGAACAGCGACATCAAGGCGAGAATTCTGTTGGGTAGACCAAAATTTATATGCGTATTCAAGCAGATATCAAACCATGGTGGTGAATAGTGCTTTGGTGAAATATAGGTTCAAAAACTTTTAAAAACAACTTTTGAGGTTGATGTTCAAATGGTAGACTTGTGAATTCAAGAGGACACAAGCATCCACAGGTTTTTTTCAAAACCAGCCTCTGTCTATCAACTCCTACTCTCACCTCCCCGTGGTAAACATCGGGTGCCTAGTACCTCAACTGGAGTTGAGTCATGGTGCACGGATTTACTGTTGACAACCAACGCAAACGAATTAAGGACAACGAACTTCGGATATGCACTTGGAATGTTAGGTTCCTTAAAAGCCCACGTGCGGCCGAAGAATTAGCGGAGGCCCTAGACCGATATAAAGCAGATATCACCGCCATCCAGGAAATACGATGGGATGGGCTGGGCAAAAAGAGGATGAAAAACTGCGATATTTACTATGGTGACTGCTACCACGAAAACCAACCAATGCGGCTTCGTCATTGGAGCCAGACTTAGGCAAGAAGTCTTGAGCTATAGGTGCATCAATGAGGGCCTCATGACCATACGTATCATGGCTAAATTCGGCAACATTAGCTTGATATGCGCGCGCGCCCCCATAGAAGAGAAAGAGGATAAAGATATGTTCTTCGAGCGATTTTAATGCCAAGCTAGGAAGAGAAGACATCTTTGGTGGAATAATCGGGAAGAACAGCTTGCGCGACAACACTTCCCACAATGGATTCAGGCTCATAGATTTTGCTGCGGGGCGAAACGTTATGGTAGCCCAGTACGCATTTTCCACACCTCAACATCCACAAAGGAACTTGGACTTCTCCAGATCAATCTACCGTCAATCAGATTGACCATATTGCGATCGACGCCAGGAACGCTTCCAGCATTATGGATGTACGAACTTTCCGAGGAGCTAACATCGACTGGGACCACTACCTAGTTGAAGCCAAGGTACCACTTCGGATTTCCAGACCCAAGGCAAAACAGGGAGGTGCTGGAAGAAGTTACAACGTCGAACGGCTACAATCGCCAGAGATCGCCAAACCCTTTTCCGACCGAGTTACAAGTAACCTCGCTCGAAGTTCTCTGCCGCAAATACAATGTATCGAAAACCAGTGTTAACATTGCCAAGATGCAATCAGAGAAGCCGCTTCTGATGTGCTGGGTTTCAAACAGCCACCAACAACGAACCCCTGGTTTGATGAGGAATGTCGGCAGGCAAATGCAGCCAAACAACAGGCACGCAAAGCAGCGCTGCTTAAAAGGACGAGAGCTGCTCATGAGCTCTACGAGTAGAAGAGGCGAGAGGAACGCCGACTTCTCAGAAGGAAAAAGAGAGGTCATGAGAAGAGTGCGGTCGAAGATGTTGAGAGTATAAAAACAGGAATGAGGTTCGAAAGTTTTATGAACAGGTGAAACGAAATTCACAGGTACATAAACCTAGAACCGAAGGCTGCAAAGACGAAAGTGGAAACATCATAGTGCAACCGCAGTCAATGCTGAGGATATGGAGGGACCACTTCCGGCCCAGAAAGTCTTCGTATCCGCACCCACAGGACAGCGCAGTAGAGAAAGACCGCGGATCAGGTGGCGCGCAAAATAGAAGGTGACCTCACGCAACTTGGAGCGCGAAACTGGAGACATGTAGCTAGGGACCGAGCTAGATGGAGAAGTTTGTTGAGTAAGACTCTAGTTCACACAGGACTGTAGCGCCACCTTAAGTAAGTAAGTAAGTTTTGATTTTATGTCGGGTTAAAAGCTGGTTCGTCGTGGCACAACAACTGTAATTGAAAGTGGGACAGGTTCCACTTTTGAAGATAAAATGGGAAGTTAGAGAAGCTCATTATAAATTGCTACATTTGATGAAGATGATGACAAATAATTCCCAAGAATAATTTCAACATCAGTAATAGCTCTTAATGTATTTGAGGCTTTCAATAGCTACCTAACCTTCGTCAAGTGCAGTCGCATTTTTCTTTTCGCTCCTCAGTTGCCCTTTGCCACCTTTTTACCGACCCCAATTAATCAATTACAAATCAAAAAAAAAAAATATATCAATATACTCGCAGCGCGTGTGATAATTCTTACCCGACCTACCTTACTGCCCATCGCCGTTTCCCATTACACCAGCATTTTTTTCTTCTTGTGTACAGCATAGAAAAAATTAAAAGCAACTAAACAATAACTTTAACAAAAAAAACCATATTATTTCTTTTTTGATTAATTATGTCGTGCGCCAATAAAATGTGTGTCATCGTTGACTCAAACGCGGAACTATTAAAGTGCAGTGGCCTTTGTGGGAAATATTTACACCCCTCTTGTGCTGGCTTGGCCAGAAAGGCGAGTGTTTACCTAAAAGACTATCTACGCAATTTCGCGTTTTATTGCGATGAATGCAATAAAATATCTGTGTCGGATATTATGATTGCAATTCAATGTTTAAAAGAATCCCTATCTAATGAACATTCGGTCTGCCAAGATCAAATTTCTAATCTCTCCAAGAAATTTGATCATGTTTGTAACAGTGTTGAGGACTCAAACATCCAATGTCAACAATCGTCTACGCAGTGCCTTTCCACGATACGTTCTTTGGAAAAACAATATTGTGACGTCATAGGTGGGTTGAATTCTCTTCGTGTAGACATTGACGATAAGTTAAAGGTGCTAACTTGGTCGGCAAACGATCTGAAAAAAAACTTGTCTGACCAGTTAAACCTACTAAAATCTGATATTGATTGCTGTTTGCAAAGTTCGTCATCACGGCTCTCCCCCTCCTCCAATCAAATGAGTGAAGTTACAAACCTCAGACTCGTTAACGAATTCGAAAACATTAATTGTATGCTTACTCGGGTTTCAACGGCACTCATATCTATTGCTTACGATATAAGCAATCAAGAACAGAAATATACGAGTGTGTACCGCGAGCTTGAAAGCCTTAATGTTAAATCTCAAAAAATTGAATCGCTTCTCTACGACATCATTAAACAACCCGGCATACCGTCATGTGATATCGCGAACGTATCCATTCGTGATGAAATTCTTGCAGCAAACCCGGCTGCTGACTCTCTGCAACAAACCACCTCAGCGAATACTATTGCAGAGGACGAAATAATTAACAAATGTGGCCATTCCTGGAAGTTATCGGACTGGAATTTGAGACTAAGCAGGCTTGAATCTGCTAATAATACATGGTTCGTGCTTAATAATTGTCCCGGATATGCTGATGCTACATGGGTTCGCTCCTATTTCAAAAGAGAATACTGTGTCAATATCTGCGAATGTCTTCAATTGTCTGAAAGAAGATTCAAGTTCCTGATTCCCTCCAAATATAACTGGATGTTTCATCACCAAAAAGGATACTTACAAATTGGGCAAATGCGACTTTCCAGTATGAGTAGCAATAATAATCTAATTAAGTCTAACAAATCCAAACCTAATTCCAAACCTATTCCCAAACCTAATCCCAAACCTAATCCCAAACCTAATCTTAAACCTAGTCCTAAACCTAATCCCCAACCTAATCACCAACCTAATATCAAACCTTATCCCAAAAAAAATATTGAAACTAACTGGACCCTTAAAACACAAATCTTTCCAAACTTTTCTCTCTCCAACCAACTTTCGTCCCTTAAACGAAAAACTTCTCCCACATCTGTAAAGCCTCCACCCAAACGAGTTTCTTTTAAAACCCCTCATCCGGGTCTTGGTTTTTGCTCTCCGATGGTTGATGCTCCTGCTAAAATACCCGCTTATACAAATTTCATTCATTCTCACACCATTAACCCTACTTCTTCTTCATCAGTTTCCCAAGAACCTCAAGGATTCCTTAACCCAATGATCCCTCCAAATGTTAAATTAACTAAACATTTATCTGAGGCCAATATTAATGATCGGTATGTTATGTCCCGTCTTAGAGACCACAAAATCTACAATAATGTTCGTCTTTACCTAGCTTTCCTGCACGATAAACCAGATTCTGTTTGCTTTGAAGGTAAAACAAATACAAACATTAAGGTTTTAATCTCCCAAGAAGGCCTCCCTACCAAACGTGATGCACTTATGGAAATTTTCTTGAAATTTCATGATGGCCTTGAAATTTCTCCTCAAAAAGTGAGAGAAGACCTTACCTCTTTTGCGTCTTTTATCTCTTCAAAACGACTATCTCATATCCAAAAATCCCGTGCAGATATGAAAAAATACTATCGCTCCTAACCTAAAGACCACTAAACCTAAATGTCTTAGCCTTTACTATCAAAATGTAAGAGGGTTAAGGTCTAAAACTTCTGCCGTCTTTAATAACTCCCAAAACCTTCCTTATGACATCTTTGCCCTTACCGAAACCAACCTCACACCTGATATCCTTAGTACTGAACTCTTCACTAACGACTATTCCATCTATCGAATGGATGTCGTGGAATGTGCAAATAATACACACGGTCGTGGTGTGCTTTTAGCTATCGCTAATAATTTTGAAAGTTCATTACTCTGTATTCCCACTTCAATCGAATTTGAAGGTGTATCAGCTAAGGTTACACTCCCTAAGTTTTGTCTTTTTGTCCTTTGTTGTTACATTCGGCCAGCCCAACAAATTAAAGCATACCAAGCCGCTGTTAATGCCATTGATTATCTGCTTGAACTAGTGCAGCCTAATGATTTAATCATCGTTCTAGGTGACTTTAATCTTCCCCATCTCAATTGGTCCACCTCAGACGATCAGACATCCTTCTTTCCAACTAACATCTCTTCTGAATCTGAATCGCTGTTCATTGATCGTCTGTCTGATTGTGGTCTTTTTCAACTAAATGGAGTAGGAAACTTTATGGGGTGACACCTCGATCTCATATTCTCATCTGATTGCGATAACTGTGTTGTCTCCCCGAGCCCTCATCTTCTCTCAACATTGGATCGCTATCATCCACCCCTTAATCTCTCCTTCCCCATTGAATTTGAAGACAACTTTTTTGAAATGGAAAATTACTGTTATGATTTTCGTAGGGCTGATTTCTCCAAACTTAACAATCTTCTTAGCTCAGCCGATTTTGAATTAAGATCCCTCCAATTAACAGTTGAGTCCCTTACAAATTGGTTTTATTTGATTCTTTCGTACTGTATTGAAGAATCAGTACCGTTCTCTCGTAGAAAAGACTTCACCTCTGCTCCCCCTTGGTACAACAGAGAGCTCCGTAGCCTAAGAAATACCCGTAACAAGCTTTGGAAGATCTTTTTACAGTCCAAATCTGATACTGATCACAACAACTATCTTCTCGCCTATAATTCTTTCTCTGAATTAAGGGAATCCCTTTATAACCAATACCTTAACCAAATGGAAAATAACCTTCTTTCTGATGCAAGGAAATTTTTCAAGTTTATAAATGTCAAACGAAAATCTGATGGGTTTCCACCTTCAATGAGTTTCTCCAACATAATCTCCTCTGATCCAACAACCATATCAAATCTATTTGCTAATTACTTTAGCAAATCGTATACTGAACATCTGCATGATCCTGATCCGCACTACTTTAGTTATTTAGATGGTTGCACTCAAACCTCCCTTTCATCGTTTACAATAACTGAAGAAATGGTACTTGCAAAAATCGTAAGCCTCAAGAAAACTTTAGCCCTGGTCCTGATGGCGTCCCATCAGTTGTTCTAAAAAAATGTATGCATTCTCTGTCAAAGCCTCTAACTGCACTCTTTGAACTCTCTCTTTCCCAAGGTGTGTTTCCTCATATATGGAAAGATTCATTTATATTTCCCATTCATAAACAAGGCAATAAAACTGAAATTAACAATTATAGACCTATTGCTAAACTTTCATGCATTCCAAAACTTTTTGAAAGCTTAGTTTATGATTCCGTTTATTTCCATTGCAAGCCTTTATTCTCCCCCGCTCAACATGGTTTTCTTAAAGGTAGATCCACTACGACTAACTTAATTGAATTTATATCCAAAGTTTTGTCAGCCCTTGAGAATGGAAAAGAAGTTGATGTAGTATACACTGATTACAGCAAAGCCTTTGATAAAATATCCCATAACATAATTTATCTCAAACTAAGAGCTCTAGGCTTTCCATCTATATTTATAAACTGGATAAGCTCCTATCTTGCGAATAGAACGTATAGAGTCCTTTTCCGTAACTCCGTCTCCAGTCCTATACATGCAACTTCTGGAGTCCCACAAGGTAGTCACCTTGGCCCCCTTCTCTTCGTCTTATCTGTTAACGATGCCTGTCTTAAATTAAAAAACTCAGATATCCTAATGTTTGCGGATGATAAGAAAATTTTTAAGATTATCTCTACTCCATCTGATTCCTTACTTTTACAAAATGATCTTAATATCTTTTTTGTTTGGTGCATGCATAATTTCCTAGAGTTAAATGTAGGTAAATGTAAACAAATGACCTTTTCGCGCAAACAAATTCCATCTCATAGAGTATACTACTTCCTTAATGACGCCGTCAACGTAGTCGATTCTATTAGAGATCTTGGTATTATGTGTGACAAACACCTGAATTTCCATTCCCATTTTGACCAAATTATTAATAAAGCTAATAGATCTCTCGGTTTTATTAAGAGATGGTCAAAAGAATTTTCCAACCCCTATGTTACTAAAGCGCTTTACATTTCCCTAGTCCGTCCTCATCTTGAATATGCATGCCAAGTATGGTCTCCCTTTTATGAAAACCATTCACTCAGAATTGAAAATGTTCAAAGACGTTTCGTTCGATTTGCCTTACGTGGCCTCCCCTGGGATGATACATCCAACTTGCCTCCTTATGCTGATCGACTAAAACTGATAGGTTTGCAGCCCTTATATATTAGACGCAAAAACGCTGATATATTGTTTGCTCATCAATTGTTAATGGGCAATATAGAATCCCCGGCACTCCTGAGTGATATTCATCTTAACACTAACCCTCGAAATCTGCGATCTGTTTCCCTTTTCTATATCCCTCATCACCGCACTAATTACGGGCACTTTGAACCAATGTCCAGAATTCTTCGTCACTGCAACGCTGCTATGGTAGTTTTCGATTTCAACATTTCCAAATCCCATCTGAAAGATACCCTTTACTTTTTCCCTTTTTGAGTCCGAATCCCCTGTCCCCTGTAATTTTAAGTTAAGTAAAATCAAAATTGTTAGTTCTTGTACATTAAAGAGCTTTGATGTGGGCCTTAGGGCCCACATGAATTAATGTTGAAAACTGATAACAAGAACTGCAAAAAAAAAAAAAAAAAAAAAAAAAAAAAAATGTTAAGCTAGTTTTAAGTTAAGTTAAGTTATGATAGCTTGTATTAAGTTAAATAAAATAAACAGCACCTATCAGCTCATCAACGCACGCTTTCTATGGTAGTCGCGGGCTCAAAAAAAATTCCCACAGCGTCTCGTCTAGAAGAGAAATATTGGCTTGAACTACTCGTACATTGTAGGTTAATAATAATATTCGCCGAAGAGTAAAATGGTTTTCGCATCAAATTTCTAAGTTCGGATTTGAGGAATTCGGTTTGGGTCACAGATTTAATTGAAATGGATTTTGCTACTGAGCTATGATTGTAAGCCGAAATTGGAAGATATTGAAATGGAAGACGTTTGTTTTCACGTGCCACAAAACCAATGAAACAATGTCAACTTCTTGATTGTGGTTGCGCATCACCATTTTTAACCGAGATCTATGTGAATTAGCACCTTTAGACTTCTTTTGGGGCCGCGTAAATTATAAGTTTTAAGTTAATGCCAATTGAAACTATGAAGAAATCGAGGAAATATTGTCGCAAAAGTGTGAATTGGTTTTAGAAAATCTCATGAAAAGTATTTTTTTTTTTAAATTACCTTTGATTTGTTTTGAAATATACTCGTTGTTTTTTAAATATTAAAATGAAACCTATCATTGGAAACCCTTTCACTGTATACATACATATGTACAAAATAAACCTAAGACTTTGTTAAACTTCAAATTCGTATGTTTTTGATTCGTTTTTGTGTTATGTTATATATTTTATTTCAAAGGCATATCTTCATTGCATTAATTACTTGAACACAGATAAGTTGCGGGAAGCCGGAATGTAACAACTATTCCATTTTTACATTAAGTACATAAAATTAATAATTTCTATAATAAAAACTCAAAAAACAGATAACACCATGCCCACCTCCTTCAAAGCTAACAGTTCATAGCAAGTTCCAAAATATAATGTTCCATTTGGGTGTCATTATTTCTACCAAAACATTTCTAAACTGCCTATTCAAAAACGAGAAGCTTGATAGAAAACCTTTTCCTACGTTTTATTATGACAGAAACTCCAACACCAACGAGTCAAAGTCAAAAGTCAATAATATTAATAAAAGATTTCATTGCTTTCTACATTCTATGTACAACATAACCTTAGCTAACTTTCATAGAGCCATAACCATAATCTAAGGAACAGAATATGTAAACAGAAATCTCATCAAAAAGACATTTTAGTTTCTGTTTTGTTTCCGCATTCCCAGCTCTGTCATTAAAGTTAACGACTATTATAGTAACATGTGGTTGATTATTGTCATAAAATAGATTCTTTTTTGTTAGCGTGTTATGAAGTGTTGTGTTTTCAATTGGAATACCAAAAATAAATGTTCATATCGGGTCCTTTGATAGTTTTTTGGTTTGAGGACATAAAACAACAGAAAGTAATTCGTGACACCTTTAATGATGAGTTTTACACAACTTGAATTGGGTTGTTTTCGAAAAAGGTTACTAACGCATTTTTATATAGCCTAGGGTTGAAATTTGTTTTATTGATTTGTGATTTAGGATGTTTGATTTAGAAACAATGGAGTCAATCGAACACGAAGTTATGAACTTAAAGGCTTATAAAACTTCGTCAACATTTATCTGTAGAATTTATGGCAGCTTTCAAACGATTTATGAGTATGGCGATTCACTTGATTTATTCGATAACTTAAGAGCCAAATTTTACACACAACGATCACAACTTTCTAAACGACTCGTTGCAAATTGACTAAAAATGTGTCACAGTAAAATTTACCAAAACAAAAATCACCCCTTCGATTACTCTATTCTCTGTTCCTTACATTTTTTTGCCCTATAGGAGTTTCTTTAAATGTACCGCGAGAGAGAGGGGTAGATATTGGCGCTCGATCGGGGTGCGCGGTCTGTTGGAAATTAAACAACCAATTTTGCAAAATAAGAGCTGTAAGAATTGCCAACGGCCCAACTGAACATCGCTTTAACTTTCATACTTTCTTTTCTTTTTAACTCCTCATAGGAAGTTATTGTTAGCAGTCCTTATTTTCTCGACGATCAAAGATAATTAGAGAGATGTCCTGAATCTTTTTTCCTGAATTTGTCAATTCCTCGCAAGAAGCAGTACCCTTGAATAAAACTTTAGGTGGCACAGGCAGGGATCGAACCCAAGACCTCTCACATGACAATCCATCGCACTAACCATCATGCCACGGGTACTACAGAAATTCGGTTATATACATAAAAATGCAAAAAGATGCAGAAAGGACTCTCAAACAAAATTGCACGGAAAATTAAAAAAAAATGACACCTTTGGTTAACCCAAAATATCTCATGAACCAAAAATACTAGCCATTTCCATTTCATATAATATATAACTAAACTAATATAATTTTGGAAAGAATTTGATTAAAATTAAATTAATTAAAATAATTTTATGCAACGAAGAACAAAGTTTTTGATATCTGGTAAAATTATAAGAAAAATCATAATAACGGTTTTCTTACAAAAACCTAATAAAAAAACAGGCTGGGATGCGACCCACACTGATAACTTCCCATCCCGTCTGTCGATTTGTCTTGCTTAAAAGTTTGTCTATATGTACTCGTATCAATTTTTACCAAATTTGCGCACTATTTTTTGTAGATTTTATTTTTTATGAAAAAACAGACTGTTGGATTTTTATATAAAAATTACTGAGTATCGGAAACAATATTTTCTGTGAAATAAAAAAAGTTTGAAAACAATATTTTTAATTTTTGAAAAGCTATTTGAGTTAAAAGTAAATTTTTACCAAGTTTTAGTGTTGTTTTTTTTGTAGAAAACTGTCTATTCGAATTTTTTAAAAATTTTACCAAATGTTGAAAACAATATGTCTTATAAGATAAAATTAGTTTGAAGCTATTATCTCAAAGTTTTTTTAAGATATTTGAGTCGAAAATCATTTTTTACCAACTTTTGTTAATTTTTTTTTTCGGTTTTTATTTTTTTGTAAGAAAACTGTCAATTCGATTTTTTTCAAAATTTTATGAGATTACAAAAACATTATTCTTCCTTGCACAAAATTGTTTTAGAGATGAAATCATATTTCATTCGTAAAATTTTAGAGGTGACAATTTTTTTTTTCAGTTTTGTTGATTGATAAAAAAAACCGTTATGTTGATTTTTTTCAAAAAATATACCTGTTTGGTATCTTTAATTTCGACTCTAGGGACCTTGAAACGTCGAGAAATGTCAAAATTTACAATTTGACAAATCGGACCCATTACAATAACTTCCTATGTTAAGTTAATAAATAGAAATAGTTTGTTTAAAAATACTTCTGTATTTTAAGATATAAGAAAGACAAAAAAGTTTGTTTTCCAAAGCTTAAATGCCCCTTGATTATAGTAAAAAAACGTTCATTTTTCATGTTTTTGGATATCGTTGATATTTTAAAATATATTTTCTTACATTTTTACTTGCTACATAAAGGAACTATATGGGAAGTTTTGCATTCGTAAATAGTTTTGAACTCGAGATTTTAATCAAACATGATATTACGATGGTAGAGAAGAAGAAAGGGGGTCCCGTGATTCCGTCCGGTCTGTTTTGTCTGTCTGTCCACGCACCTACAGCCACTTGGAAGTTAAGGTTTTGAGCAGATTCGCGTAAGGCGTTTTTTTTCTTTTTTTTTAAGATCAAAACTAACAGTTGCTTCCATACAATTTGGAAATTCGAATTTTCTCAAAAACAAACTGATGCATTTTTTTTAATTTTCTATAAAATTTATTTTTTTAAATTGCCTTCTTTTAATAAGGAATACATTTTTTTGTATTGCTCAGGAAAGGCACCACTCGTAGAATCGTTATTTTGTTTTTTAATATTCTCAGCAACTTATGAACTGATTTCAATAATTATTTATTCTGAATAAGCTCTTATATTGCCTTAATAATATTTGATTACAAAAGTGCAATTTTTAATTGTTTGGATTTTCAAAAAAATATTGATTTTTTTTAACACTATATCTTAAAAACTGGTTAACATTTTTTACGAAATTTAAATGTAGAGCGTATATTTACAATCACTAAACAACTGCATTCCAAAAATATTTGTATAACAAAATTGTATGTATATAAAATTAATTAAAAAAAAAACTGCTCTAACGATTTAAGAAAAAATCAAGGGTTTTTTTTATTTATAGAATAGCATTTAAATTTTTGATGACAAACTTATTTTTCAGGTTTTTTTTTCATTACTTAGCTGTGTTAAATGTAACCCCCTCCCATCTCACCAGATCAAATCCTGTGCATGAGCGCATTATTTTGACAAAATTTCAATAACACTACTGTTTTTTATCCAAATTAATGTATTTGGTACACATTAATTTATCTATTTTTATAACTATAACTACCAAATACCAACGATGGCCGTCTAACGTCACTGTATCGGGTTAACGAATTTGATATATCTTGCTACCTTTGTATATTCTATGATCTTTAAGAACAAGGTTGTTTCACACATATTTTACTGCCTTATTAGCCTATTTAAAAGAATAAATACTTAGTACAAGTTAAAGAAACGGGCCAGAAGAAGTATATGTATTTTCTATTCGAATCACTTGTTCAACATATGTATACACAATTACATAGGTTAGGTATTACGTACAATACAACCCCTACAACTACTGCTTACATGTCACTTCGTGACTAAAATCCAAAACGCACAAGAGCCTCCCTTTAAACAACACATGAATAGTAATTTTTGTACTTGTTCGTATACTTGTTCCTTTTAAAATTTAACTCCACTTTTGCGCTGAAAACTCGAGGAATGTGATTGGATTGTAGTAAGCTCCTTCTACCACCAATAACATTCCATTATTATGATCATTAACATGACCTTATCTACAGTAGCGAGCAAAAAAAATGCAAACAGTCACACCAAAATCAATTATTATTGCTTTATCTTTCGTAACGGTAAAATTTTGTTTTTCCGTTTCGGATATGTGTACTCATTGTGTAGGCATTCTGTTTATAATAGCAATATGTAATTGGTCTCTCTCTAGTGTTGTCAAATTTACATTTAGTTAGAAAAACATAATTTTACTGAGAGCAAAAAAAATGCAAATGGCAAATATGACTAGGAAGTTAGGTACATAAAATTTATTCTTTGGTTTCAATTAATTAGAATATGCAATTAATAGAAGCAACTATCGATTGGATGCAAAAAAGCAATAATTAACGCTGCTAACAACGGAAGATTGATGCAGGATATCGCTTTGGAGTTTTGTGTAGCAACATCAACAATATCGCGTATTATATCCCGATATCGGGAACAAGGGGACATCAATCGCAAAGTGGGAAGTGGCCGTCCACGCAAAACAACTTCCAGATTAGATCGTGAGATCATAAGGCAGGTTAAAGTTAATCCCTTTAAAACTGCAGTGGAAGTTACTCAGGACATGAATGAACATTTTGATGTTAACGTAGGGGTACACACAGTTAGGCGACGATTAGTGGAGTCAAAACTGTATGCAAGACGACCAGCTAGAAAACCATACATCAGTTCCATCAATAGAAAGAAACGGCTAGATTTTGCAAAGCGCCATATGCATTGGACAAGTGAGCAATGGACAAGAGTTTTATGGAGTGATGAGAGCAAGTTCAACTTGTTCTCGTCAGATGGCATTAGGTACGTGCGAAGGCCCCCGGGACAAAGGTACAGCCCTAGATATCAAGTTCCGACAATTAAACATGGAGGAGGGTCAGTAATGGTGTGGGGTAAGCAATTTTAAATATTTATGAAATCAAATTTGTAGTTGGGCTTTTTCAAAGGCTCATTTTCTCGTCAAGGCGTGGGCCCGATTTGTCAAGTAAGCGGCCGGATGAATGCCCAAATGTATAAGGGCATTTTGGAAGACCATATGCTTCCACATTTGCTGACGAATATGCCTGAAAACAGCTTATTTCAACACGACAACGACCCAAAACACACCAGCCGTTTGGTAAGAAACTTCTTATAAGAGAAGAGGGTTCATGTTTTGAACTGGCCAGCACAATCTCCCGACCTCAATCCCATAGAGAATTTATGGGATCGTGTAGATCGGGAGATAAGAAAGCGAAATCATTCAAATTGTACCGAGTTGATGGAACAAATAAGGACTGAATGGGAACAAATACCTGCGACCTATTTGGTGTCGTTGATTGACTCAATGCCTAAAAGGTTACGCGCTGTTATTGCCAATAAAGGTTTCGCAACAAAATATTAAAATATTTAAGTACAAAATTTCTTCAAATAAGATGAATAAATCCGTTATTTTTAAAATTTTCCACGAATTTGCATTTTTTTTGCTTGGCTTAAGATCCAAGTTTAGGAACATTTTTTACAATAACTATTTTTATGGAGTAAGATTGGGTAAAATTCAAATCTGTTTAAGGAAAAAAATTAATTTGAACATTTTATGCTAAATTTCAAAGTATTATAATTTAAAATAACTTAGTTCTTGCTAAAGATTGTACCATACTTTTTCGGTTGCATTTTTTTTGCTCGGTACTGTATCTATAAAGCTGAGAAGGCCAATGAACTATTCTTTATCAGTTTTAGACACCTACTTAACTACTCGTACACAACCAATAGGCGATCGCTTTACAATTTAAAACATGTTCTGCCTCTTTCTTATCTTCAGATAATTTATTCTCCATCCTGGTTCTTCTTATATGAGATCAAAATAAAGCTATCCAATGGAAAAAGCTTTAAACGAACTAGTTGAATACACAAACAATTGTTTTCGTTAAATATGCTTACAAATATTTTTCATTTCGGGGATGAAATGTCCCAGGATGAATTGAGTCTTGGAATAAATTGCGCGGTTTTTTTGACAAATCAAGTGGAATTTTTATATTTGAAGACAAACTTATTTCACAGGTATATTTTTAAATCTTATATAGGTACTTTTTTAAACAGACTCTTTGCATACAGAAGCAAGTTCGTGTGACCCAGTCGTGCATTTTATTTTTTGTTGATTTGAGTTTAAAAATATTTTCAGTATGCAGTCATTTAAAAATTATTTGTGTACGTTTTACATCTCATTTCGTAAAAAAATTTTGACTCATTTTCGAGACTTAGAATTTCGAAAAAAGTACAATTTTTTTAAATTCTAAAATATTATTGAAATAATGTTAGAGCTTGTTATTGAAACCGGTTAATTAGTTCTTGAGAAAACTAAAAATCAAAATAACGGCTCTGGGGGTACCCTTCTCGAGAACTACAAAAACATATTTATTTTTATGAAAGATGCCAAATGAAGAAAAAAATTAATAGAAAATTTAATAAAAATCTATCATTTTGTTATTAAAAAAATCAAGTTTTTTGACCAAAAAATGTGTATTTGGATAATTGTTATTTTTAGTCTTAAGACAACGAAAAAAACGCCGAATGCAAATCAGCTTAAAACATAAATTTTCAGATTTAAAGTCATGCTTTGGGCTATAGGCGCCAGGATAGACAGACAGACAGAACGGAATTGAGGGACCCACTTTTTCCTAGTTCTCAACCATCGCAATGCCATGTTTGATTAAATTGTTACGAGTTACAAGTTTTAAAATTGTTACTTGCCATATAAATCCTATGTGTCGCAAGTTACATATATTTCCTTTGTGTCGAAAGTAAAATAAGTAAAAGTGTACACGAAAGAAAGTGGTATTAGTTGTTGGGCCCACTACAAATATTAACTCAATCAAAAATACCTTATAGACACTTCAATCAAAGCATTATTACCAGGCGAGGTTCAGCAGGTGATAATGCATCCTCAAAAAGTTACCGTTTGGTTTGAATTTTGGGACGGCGAAGGCGTAATTGGTCCGTATTTTTTTGGAAACCACGTTAGTGAGGGGGTCACCGTCAACAGCGAGCGCTACATAACACAAATTGAATATCTTATTAACTAAAAATGATTTGATGTCAAAAATAATAATTATGAAGCGAATAATAACGTTATTGAAAACTGGTAATATTTTGTTAAAAATCGAATTGACAATTTAAAAAAAACCTAAAAATAAACATAACTAAAACTTTAAAAAAATACATTTTTGACTCAAATATATCTTCATAAATTAAAAATATTGGCTCAAACTAATTTCAATATTGTTTTTGACATTCAGTGAATTTTTTTAAACAGTCAGGGTTTTCATAACAATTAAAATGTAAAAGAAATAGAAAAATTGATATTTGATTTCTTCTCGTGAATAAATAAAGGTATTGGCTTCAAAGTGATTTCATTACTTTTTTTGTATTATAATTTTTTTTTATAAAAAATAAAAACTTTCCAGAATGCTACTAAAATTAGTAAAAATTGGGTTTTGACAAAAATAAAATTTGAAATTAATCAAAATTGTGTTATAAATTTAAGTTCATTTTTAGTAAAATTCAACTGAGAGCTTTTTAAAAAAACACAAACAAATTTTTAAGCAATACAAATCGGCAGATGGGATGGAAAGTTATCAGTTTGGGTGGCATCCCATCAGCTTTTATTTTATAATTAAAGTATTAATAATATTTAGAAAATTATGTCAGCTGATGGAAATCAAAATATATTGATATTGAATTTAAACCTTTTTTTGCAGTGATGTCTTAAAAAATCAAAAGAAATTTTGGACAGAAAATTTTTTGAAAGACAAATAGAATTCATGGATGAGAGTGAAAGTCTATTTGAACAAAGATATCTTTAAAAAGAAAAATATTAGAAAAAAATACTACCAATAGATATTTAAAAACTTTAAACCATATTTTTGATCCTCAAACTCGTTCAATAATATTTCCACATCAGAAACAATTTCACATCGTTATTCCAATAATAGCCATTATACCTTTACCATATCGTCAACACCCAAAGCATTTTTTCATCGTTATGCTTTTGCTATTTTAACATCATCACACAACAAACTTCCAGGTCAAAACATAATTTAATTCAAAACTTTTTTTTTAATTACAAACAACTTCCTGTGAACTTTTATTTTAGTTTTTTTTTTAAATTTTGTTTTATGTTTTTATCTTTAATTTTTTTTAGAAAAAAACAACTTTCTGTAAATTTTTTCTTTAGTTTTGTAATTTAATTTTTTAATTTAAGGCATACATCAAAGATCTTACGTTTTAGACTTTGAAAAAAAAAGATATTTGCTGAAATTTATTCTATAATTTTAACACCCACCCCTTACGTACTGTTAAAAGTGAAATTAATCCAATTTGCCATTATTTCACCTTGATTTATTGAAATAAATCCAATTCCTAAAAACTAGCTTTATTGCACTTTCCTAATTTGGAGAATTATTTCATAGTTATTTGGGGACATATTTCATCATGAAATAAATCCTCAAATTAAAAATGAAACTTGTTCGAAAAAAGGCATGAACTTAAAAATAATTAAATTAAATATAACAAAGAGGCTCGGATGCGACCCACACTGATAACTTTTCATCCCATCTGTCGATTGGTCTTGCTTAAAAGCTTGTTGGTTCTCGAGATTCCAGTAGAATTTTTCTTAAATATTTTAAATTTAGCAACAATATTGTTCATATTAAGAAACACTTTTGTTTAAAAATTTGGTTTTGTTAAATAGATTTTTAGTCGAAAACAAGTTTTTACAAATTTTAGTAGCATTTCCTTAATTTCTTAATTTTTGTTCAAATGGTAGACATGTGCATTCAAGAGGACACAAGCGTCCACAGGTTTTTCTCAAAACCCACCTCTGTCTATCAACTCTTACTCTCACCTCCCCGCGGTGAACGTCGCGTGCGTCGGGGGCCTAGTTCCTTAACTGGAGATTGGGTTCCAACCCCTGTGGAAAGTTGTTGGGGGCAGCAAACGAGAGAGGGGGGGAGAGTTGTTTCCACTAAGGCACCTCTCCTTATCCAGGCGGCAGCGGACGAATTCTCGAGATGGAATCAACGGTGGCGTCTACAGTTCCAGTAAGGTTGAACTACTTAGTGAACACCATATAGGGCTTCTTCGACTTATTCGGAGCCCAGGAATGTAAGGAGCGGTTTATCCGGCTAACCTTCCTTAAAATTATACTAAGGATCTGGCCCTCCAGGTTGGGGGTTGTGACGTCGGGGTGACTTCCTGATGGCCACGTAAAAAATACCTTAAGTTACGAAGCACCAACAAGCCTCGGATACGGACGGATTCACTGTTGACAACCCACGCAAACGAAATAAGGACAACGAACTTCGGATATGTACGTGGAATGTTAGGTACCTTAATAGACCACGTTCAGCCGAACAATTAGCGGAAGCCCTTAACTGCTGCAAGGCAGATATTACAGCCATCCAAAAAGTGCGATGGGATGGACCGGGCAAACGCAAACTAAAAGACTGCGACATCTACTACGGCGACTTCCACCGAGAACAAAGACAGCGTCTATTTGGATGTGGATTTGTTGTTGGAACTAGGCTCAGGCAAAAAGTCTTGAGTTTCAACAGTGTGAGCGAGCGCATCACGACAATCCGCATCAAGGCTAAATTCGCCAACATAAGCCTAATATGCGCACATGCCCCAACAGAGGAGAAAGATGAAGACACCAAAGACATATTCTTCGAGCTCTTGGACAAGACATATGAGCAGTGCCTTGGCTATGACATTAAAATTGTCTTAGGAGATTTTAATGCCAAGCCAGGAAGTGAAGACATCTTTAGTGGCATACCTCCGACAACGGATTCAGGCTGGTCGATTTCGCTGCGGGGCGAGACGTTTTGGTAGCTAGTACGCAGTTCACGCATCTCAATATCCACAAGGGGACATGGAAATCTCCTGATCAATCAACCGTCAACCAGATTGACCACATTGCGATCGACGCACGACACTTCTCCAGTATCCAGGATATCCGAACATTCCGAGAGGCCAATATTGACTCGGACCACTACCTCGTTGTAGCCAAGGTACGGCTATGGATATCCCGATCCAAGCCAAAACAAGGAAGTACTGTGAGA
Organism: Eupeodes corollae; assembly: GCF_945859685.1. Lineage (NCBI taxonomy): Eukaryota > Metazoa > Arthropoda > Insecta > Diptera > Syrphidae > Eupeodes > Eupeodes corollae. The sequence goes on along the minus strand of NC_079149.1, from coordinate 89,878,362 downwards.
AGATTCGACGTTAGATGGCTGCAATCGCAAGAGACTGATATGTACTTTTCCGATCGAGTCTCTAATAACCTCTTAAGGAGTCCTATGCTTCCTGCATTAAGCATTGAAAACCAGTGGCAACATTGCTTGCAGCCATCAGAGATGCCGCCTCTGAAGTTCTAGGTTTCACACGGCCACCACAGCGAAACCCCTGGTTTGACGACAAATGCCGGCAAGCGCACGCAGCGACACAAAAGGCACACAAAATGGCGCTGCACAAAAGGACTAGAGCTGCTCGAGAGCTCTACGAGCAGAAGAGGAGAGAGGAACACCGGCTTCTTAGATAGAAAAAAAGAGAGCATGTGAAGTGCGCGATCGAGGAGATAGAGGGATGTCACAACAGGAATGATGTTCGTAAATTTTACCAAAAGGTAAAAAAACCTCCCAAGGTTACCAGCCACGAACCGAAGTCTGTAAAGACGATCAGGCGAACATCGTAGTAGAACCGCAGTCGATGCTGAGAATATGGAAAGATCACTTCTCCAAATTATATAACGGCGATGACAAACCCAATTCCGCTGTAAGGGAGATAGAACCACTCAATCTAGGCCACGCAGATCAACAATTCCGCCTACCCGACCTTGGCGAAGTGAAGATAGCTGTATCTAAACTTAAGTCAAACAAAGCTGCTGGAGCTGCCGAACTAATCAAAGCAGCAGGCGATGACTTGGTAGCGAGCATGCACCAACTCATCTGCCAAATATGGTCGGAAGAAAGCATGCCCGATGAGTGGAAACTCAGCATAATGTGCCCAATACATAAGAAAGGAGACCCTTTAAACTGCGGCATCATCAACTACAGAGGCATCAGTCTCCTTAACATTGCGTATAAGATCTTCTCTACCGTATTATGTGAACGTCTGAAGCCATTCGTCAACAACCTGATTGGACCTTATCAGTGTGGCTTCAGACCAGGAAAGTCCACTATCGACCAAATATTCACACTACGGCAGATCTTAGATTTAACCCCGAAGCTTCAAATCGATACCCACCATCTCTTTATCGATTTTAAAGCCGCATTCATAGGGAAAAGTTTTACAGAGTAATGTTTAGTTTTGGCATCCCTGTCAAACTTATCCGTTTGTGCAGAATGACGATGGAGAATGCACGCTGCTCTATTAAGGTCGGAAAAGATCTCACCGATGCATTTGATGTCAAAAAAGGTTTTATATAAGGCAATGCACTGTCATGCGACTTCTTCAACATCGTTCTGGAAAGAATTGTGCAAAACTCAACCGTCAACACTAGAGGCACAATTTTCCAAAGGTCCATCCAATTACTCGGATACGCAGATGATATTGACATAATTGGAAGATCAAAGTGTGATGTCAGTGGACCGTTTTTGAGCATTGCAATTGAAGCGGGGAAGATGGGTTTAGTGGTCAATGAGGGCAAGACCAAGAATATGCTATCATCAAAAAGGACAATGAACGACGACGTCTTGGACAAAACGTCACCATGGACAGCTATAACTTTGAGGTAGTTAAGGACTTTGTCTACCTAGGCACCGCTATTAATACAGACAACGACACCAGCGCTGAAATCAAACGAAGAATAACTTTTGCAAATCGCTGCTTCTTGGACTAAAAAGGCGATTGAGACATAAAGTCCCCTCTCGAGCATTTAAAATCACCATCTATAAGAGACTCATCATCCCAGTTCTCATTTATGGCGCTATGGCCTGGACCTTGTCAAAGAAAAATGAGAGCGTCTCAGGATGCTTCGAGAGAAAATTTTTTCGGGTGATTTTTGGTCCCGTACGCATAGATGCAGAATGGAGGAGAAGATATAACGACGAACTGTACGGGCTGTACAGCGACGCTGACCTAGTTAGCAGAATTAAAGTCCAACGGCTTAGATGGCTAGGTCATGTAGAGCGGATGGACATCAACGCTCCAGCCCGGAAGGTCTTCGAATCCAATCCCGAGGGACGGCGCAGTAGAGGAAGACCGCGACTCAGGTGGCGCACCCAGGTGGGAGAGGACCTCAACCAACTTGGCGTGCGAAACTGGAGACAGCTAGCTAGGGATCGAGCTGGCTGGAGACGCTTGTTGGTTGAGGCCCAGGTTCGCCCCGGACTGTAGCGGCACCTAAAGTAAGTAAGTGAGTAAAAAAAAACTCACAATTTGATTTTTCTCACAATTTTAGTGAATGTTGAAAACAATAATTCTTATAAGTTAAAATTAGGTGAAAGCCATAATCTCATATATTTGAACAGATATTTGTTTCGAAAATTAATCTTTACCAACTTTAAGTAATGTTTTTTTTAGGTTTTTATTTTTTATAAAAATGTTCCTCAAAATTTTATCAGAAATTAAAAACGTTGTTTTTCGTTGCACAAAATTGTTTCGGAGATGAAATCAGTTTTTGTTCGTAAAATTTTCGAGGTGACAATTTTTTTTTTTATTTATAAAAAGAAACGTTGATTAGATTTGTTTCCAAAAATATTTTGTTTTTGTATCACGTTACAATATATAATATTAAATTTAATTCAAGTCTCTAGCGTAATTGGTTCTAGGTTAACTAATTTGTTCAGCTTTTTTTTTAAACTTCATCTTTCTGCACTGTTAAAAATACAAAATTTATTGTAGTCAATATCTCTTCAGGTTCTTGAGCAATTTACGACGGAAAAAACTTAGCGAACGTACGGATGTACGATCGTACGTGCACACTCACGCACAGTCATCTTTCTAAAAATATTTTATTTCGACTCTTGTTACCTTGAAACGTCGAGAAATGTCAAAATTTCAATTTGACAAATCTGACCCATTACAATAATTCTAAAACGTATATATAATCGACAAACTTGGGTTCAAGTCAATACTACGGTCTACTACTGCAGCAATATTTTTAGTTGTTCTTCAGCGGTGTGCACGGTTTAGATTTTTAGCATCAATAACGTGTAACAGCAGCTGAAATTTGTACACGTGCTTCACGGCGTATCAAAAGTGCTTACATGTTGCGAGCTGTGCATGTTGAAGCCTTGTATCGTTCCATTTCAAATGTCTAAAGATGACAGCTGGCCAAGCATTTTAATACTCATAATGTGAAATTTTTTGGGAACTTACTTATTTCGATAGCTGTATTTATTTTACGTAAGCTAGAGCGTAAACTGCTACAAGAAAGTCTATAAATTTAAAAAATTGTACTTGCAAGAATTTAAGAGTATTTCTTATATCCGTAAACAACTGTATAGAGTAATGTACCTAAAGGAATTTCCTGAAATATTTTATTTTCTCCAAAAGTGGCCTTAGTTCTGTTTTGTTTTGAATCAGTCTATTTAACAACAAAATAATAATTCCTCTGAGAGAAATCTTTCGTGAGTTGTTTCCTGTGAGCTTCAACTTAGTAATTCTCTAAAACCCCAGACGTTAAATTTATTTATATGCGCATTTCCATCTATTTATTTATCCCAATAGAAGACAAATTCATAAAAAATTCAGTAGGTTTTTTGAGAGGAAAAATTGAACTTTTTTTGGAAAAGAAATATTTCAAAGTAACTATCTACATAATATGGATAGAACTGGATTTAGGTTTAGATGAGTGAATCGTGTTTATACTCCCTATGGATTATATAGCCTGGTATATGATTTACATAATTATTCAGTAGGATAGCTATCGAAACTTCACGATTTTCCTTAAAGAGCTTAATGTCTTGTCGATAAAATGTCTATTGGATGCATTGAAACAAAAGATAAGTATGTTGAATAGCAGGGTTAAGATTATATAAAAAGCTAAACGAAAATGACAGGACGTTTTTAAAAACGTGGTATTTTTGAAGTGTGGTTTTTAAGAAGAAACAAAACGCATTTAATTAAATGATATGACTAAGAACTGGTTTTATTATAAAGATAAAGTTTTGCAATAATGTTTCAAAAATGAGGGCAAGCAGCTGCTGCGACTAGCCAAGAGGCCCAATTTTTGACTATTTGTTGCAGTATTTGGAGCCCTATGTCTGTAATAGCAAGCAGAATCTTCTTTTTCAAGGCGTTCAACGTTTTGGACTTTTTACACAATGGACTAATCATTCAAATATATTTCAGCAGTGTTTAATCGCAAAGTTTTAGAGGCCACGTCACTGGTTTACGAAACGTGATAATGCACCCATCAAAAGTTTCTTTCCATAAATTAAATATTTCGTTGGGCGTCCACCAATTCAATCACGAAAAATTAATTCATTGGGGCTATATAGGGTACACTAGAGGTAGGATAGTGCCCGTGGCATGATGGTAAGTGCGATGGACAGTCATGCAAGAGGTCTTGGGTTCGATCCCTGCCTTAAGTTTTTTTCACGGGTACTGCCTCTTGCGAGGAATTGACAAATTCTCCAAGAGTAATTCTTGTCATGAAAAGCGCTTTCTCAAATTTGCCGTTCGGATTCGGCTTAAAACTGTAGGTCCCTTCCATCCCTGATAGTGGTACTCGCACACGGGAATGGTTGAGAGTTGTCAGTCACTATAGGCCCTGGTTCTCAAACGGAATGTTGCGCCACCAAATTTATTTATTAACTTCCCATAGGAAGTTATTGTAATGGGTCCGATTTGTCAAATTGAAAATTTTGACATTTCTCGACGTTTTAAGGTCCCTAGAGTCGAAATAAAAGATTTTTAGAAAGATGTCTGTGCGTGCGTGTGTACGTACCTTTGTACGTCCGTACGTCCGTACGTTTGCGACGTTTTTTTCGTCGTCTATAGCTCAAGAACCAGAAGAGATATCGACATCAAATAAATTTTATTACACAGATAATAAGGCAGAAAGATGCAGAAAGGGCTCTCAAGAAAATTGCGTGGGTGGTTTTTTTACCATAGCAGTTTGAAAAAAAGGTGAAAATTTTGGTTAACCCTTAATATCTTACGAACCAAAAACGCTAGAGACTTGAATTAAATTTTATATAATATATTGTAACGTGATACCAAACAGGTATATTTTTTGAAAAAAATCAATATAACGGTTTTTTTAAAAAATCAATAAAACTGAAAAAAAAAATTTGTCACCTCCAAAATTTTACGACTTAAATATGATTTTATCTCTAAAACAATTTTGTGCAACGAAGAATAATGTTTTTGACATCTGATAAAATTTTGAGAAAAATCTAATTGACAGTTTTTTTTATAAAAAATAAATATCTAAAAAAGAACATTACTCAAAGTTCGTAAAAATTGAATATCGATTCAAATATCTTTTCAAAAACATTAAATTTAGGCTTCAAACTTATTTTATCTTATAAGAAATATTGTTTTCAACATTCTGAAAAATTTTGAGAAAAATCGAATTGACAGTTTTTTTTACAAAAAATAAAAACCTAAAAAAAAATTTATAAAAGTTGGTAAAAATTGATTTTCGACTCGAATATCTTTTCAAAACTTTGAGATATTGGCTTTAATTTACTTTTATTTTTCAAAAAATCTTGCTCTCAACATTCAATTAAAGTTTGAAAAAAATCAAATTGACATTTTTTTTTACAAAAAATAAAAACCTAAAAAAAATGTCTAAAAGTTGGTAAAAATTGATTTTTGACTCAAATATCTCTTTAAAAATTTTAAGTATTGGCTTTAAAGTAATTTTATCTCATAAGAAATATTGTTGGTAAAATTAAAAAAAATCGAATTGACAGTTTTCTTACAAAAAATAAAACTCTAAAATAAAAACAATACTAAAACTTCGTAAAAATTTACTTTCGACTCAAATAGCTTTTCAAAACTTAAAAATATTGGCTTGAAATTTATTTTATTTCACAGAAAATATTGTTTTCGATATTCAGTAATTTTTATATAAAAATCCAACAGTCCGTTTTTTCATATAAAAAATAAAATCTACAAAAAGAGTAGCCAAATTTGGTAAAAATTGATACGAGTACATAAAGACAAACTTTTAAGCAAGACAAATCGACAGACGGGATGGGAAGTTATCAGTGTGGGTCGCATGCCAGCCTCTTTTTAACTTCCCATAGGAAGTTATTGTAATGGGTCCGATTTGTCAAATTGAAAATTTTGACATTTCTCGACGTTTCAAGGTCCCTAGAGGCGAAATAAAAGATTTTTAGAAAGATGTCTGTGCGTGCGTGTGTACGTACGTTTGTACGTCCGTACGTCCGTACGTCCGTACGTCCGTACGTCCGTACGTTCGCGACGTTTTTTTCGTCGTCCATAGCTCAAGAACCAGAAGAGATATCGACTTCAAATAAATTTTATTACACAGATAATAAGGCAGAAAGATGCAGAAAGGGCTCTCAAGAAAATTGCGTGGGTGGTTTTTTTACCATAGCAGTTTGAAAAAAAGGTGAAAATTTTGGTTAACCCTTAATATCTTACGAACCAAAAACGCTAGAGACTTGAATTAAATTTTATATAATATATTGTAACGTGATACCAAACAGGTATATTTTTTGAAAAAAATCAATATAACGGTTTTTTTAAAAAATCAATAAAACTGAAAAAAAAAATTTGTCACCTCCAAAATTTTACGACTGAAATATGATTTCATCTCTAAAACAATTTTGTGCAACGAAGAATAATGTTTTTGACATCTGATAAAATTTTGAGAAAAATATAATTGACAGTTTTTTTATAAAAAATAAAAATCTAAAAAAAAACATTACTCAAAGTTCGTAAAAATAGAATATCGATTCAAATATCTTTTCAAAAACTTGAAATTTAGGCTTCAAGCTTATTTTATCTTATAGGAAATATTGTTTTCAACATTTTGAAAAATGTTGAGAAAAATCGAATTGACAGTTTTTTTACAAAAAATAAAAAACTAAAAAAAAATTTATAAAAGTTGGTAAAAATTGATTTTCGACTCAAATATCTTTTCAAAACTTTGATATATTGGCTTTAGTTTACTTTTATCTTTCAAAAAATCTTGTTGTCAACATTCAGTTAAAGTTTGAAAAAAATCGAATTGACAGTTTTTTTTACAAAAAATAAAAACCAAAAAATAATGTATAAAAGTTGGTAAAAATTGATTTTCGACTCAAATATCTCTTTAAAAATTTTAAATATTGGCTTCAAAGTAATTTTATATCATAAGAAATATTGTTTTCAACATTTGGTAAATTTTTTAAAAAATCGAATTGACAGTTTTTTTACAAAAAATAAAACTCTAAAAAAAACAATACTAAAACTTCTTAAAAATTTACTTAAGACTTAAATAGCTTTTCAAAACTTAAAAATATTGGCTTGAAACTTATTTTATTTTACAGAAAATATTGTTTTCAATATTCAGTAATTTTTATATAAAAATCCGACAGTCCGTTTTTTTCATAAAAAATAAAATCTACAAAAAATAGTACGCAAATTTGGTAAAAATTGATAGGAGTACATATAGACAAACTTTTAAGCAAGACAAATCGACAGACGGGATGGGAAGTTATCAGTGTGGGTCGCATCCCAGCCTCTTTTTTTTTATTGTTATATAGGGTACACTACAGACGGTTACTTTATGGCCGTTAACATTTAAGAGTAAATACGGACCAAAGATTTCCTTGCTTCAAAGAGACCACCAAACAGTGACTTGTTGAGAATGTAGGGCAACAGTTCGTTATGAACCAGGTTCTATGGCCTACAATTCTCAATCATTCTTGTGCGTGAACAATGTCTGGGATACAGGGGACGTACAGTTTTTATGCGGAATTCGAGTGGCTAATTTCAGCAAGCACATTTCATGACAGGAATTACTCTTGGAGAGTCTGTCAATTTTTCGCAAGAGGTAGTGCTCGCGAAAATAGACTTTAGGAGAGGCAGGCAGGGATTGAACCCAAGATCTCTGGTATAACAGTTTTAACACTTACCATTAAGCTACGGGTATTCTCAACAAAGGGTTCTTGTAAAAATCGGAATCATTGGCCATCTTGTTGGGCCATTCCAAACTAAGCATAAATAAAGTGACAGCTGTCAAAACGAAAAGCTCCGAAAAAAGTGTTGCCAGATTGAAAACCACATATCGAAAAAAAGCACCAGTTGTATTTTCATTAAGAAGATTTGTGATTCTTTTAAATATCTACAAACGTGCACATAATATCCAAATCTTTCTTATAGCTCTTATCTTGATTTCTTTACCCTAATATCGATGCAATATTTGGACTTTGATCAATGCTCGAAAGCGCTTAACACCAAATTAGCGGTATTTATATAAAACACACTTAACTATGTTGTTTAATCTTCAAATTAGTGAGATTATTACGTTATGACAAACATCAATCTATAAATAAAACCCTAAGTTCCTAACCATAAAGCCTTCTTAACTTGTTGTCACATGTAGGTACTACATAAATATATAAACAGAACATTGTATACCAACTTGTCAACCCCAAAATTCATTTCTTAAACATCACCGGTATCCTTAAAGGTCTATATAATTTATACTTTAGCTTTTCTATACATAAACCATAAGTCTGGTACTGACGACAATTATTATACAATAAAGATGGGTGGGTGGTTCGGTCGGGCGGTGTATGTCGCTGCCGATGAACGGCTTATTCAAATGAAGCTTTCACTGCGTAACATTTTGGTTAATTGGATTAATATCAAAATGATATCATGTGATGAAGAGAATGGAAGTAGATTGATTGAGCTAATTAGTGAATAAAATATTATGCTTCATAATTACAACTCACTTAAAGATAGACAAACAAAATTGTCTTTTAATCAGGAGCGGATTAAGTTTAGAGTCTTGAAGAGATATCCTTTAAAGGACTTTAAGTATTTACATTTCTTTGTAGACCAAAATCCCAAACCATTCAATCGTAATACTTGTGCCTCCAGAAAGCTTCATATACCCTCAAGCCCAACTTCAGTCGTACTATTAAGAGGTTCGTTCCTTGCCGTACTACACGAATATGTAATGCTTTACCATACTCTGTCTTCATCTTCAATCTAAAATCAGAACGTGCACCAACACCTGTTTCCAAATCCTTTACCCTTTTCCTAAGGCTTTGGCATAATGAAGGTAACAAAAAGTCAAAAACCTTTGAGAGTGCGCTTATTATCAAAAAAACACGTGTCATCTTAACTTTTATCATCATCAGGACGGGGAAAGTGTTTTTCACGAAAATAAAAACACACAAAAAATAAGCTATGAATAATCCGCTACTGCGTGAAAAAAATGTATATTTCTATTTATTTTGTATTCCTAAAACTTCTTATGGCAAACATTTTTGCTATTCAAGGCACCTAACGCCCATTACCAACCCGTTCCAACAGCCAACCTTAATATTCAAATATTTGCTTTTACCAAAGGTATTTCTCAGAACACAAAGTAAATACCCCGAAAGAGAATTTCAGTTAGAATTATCACCTTTTCGTTTTCAGTATTTCGCCTCCGGAAACGGAAATTTCATTAAAGCTTAATACTCAGGATTCAACCAACCGCACATGAAACCGAAAAAACCGCACCCAAGTAAAGGGGTTAGCCACAGATGTTTGTCGTATGTCGTGAGTCGTGACTGAAAATGTGGTCAAACCACTGACATTGCATGCAAGACTAAAAGCAAGCGAGAAAAGAATTAAGAAACGACACAAAACGACAGCATCCTTCTTGACAATGAAATATGCTTTCTAATTAACTCACCCTATAGCTAGGATCCTCTATGTATACTTTTGCAAGCTAACAAAATTATTGATGTGGTAAAAACAAAAAATAAAAGAATACAACTTTTAAGAACGGTGGGATGGGACCTTCCCTGGCCAATATTGCCCCCATGGTGCAGTATGCTGGTTGGAGGTTTGAATGTTTTTATATGAAGGCTTGCGCTGACTTACGAACCACAGCATGACCTATGGCTTGCCATACATGTACTCCGTGGAATTATTTACACACTACACAGAGCTTAAATTGGATTTAAGGGAGAAGATTTGTACGTTAGGTACATTTATAAACGTGTCTTTGTTCTGTTCTGTAAGAAAAAGAAGAAGCAAACAAAAATCCTTAGGGTGATTGGTGAATAAGTTTCACACGCCCTTAACTATTTTGTGTCCGATCGTAAATTCTTTTGATGGGAAGAAACAAGAAAAATGGCGATACTTAAGTTATCCCCGGGGGGGTAATGATGTTGATGTTGGTTTATTCCTAACGGTGCGGTATCGAGTATCGCATTCAATTCACACTTCAGGATAATATATTTGATGACATTTTTATGGGAAGAATGATGAACTTTGCCATATACATACCTACACTTTGTCGGTATCGGTATTCTCTTCTTCACTCCTTATTGAAAAGGATATCGAATGCAGTTTTATGGAGCTAAATAGGAGTATCAAAACTTTTCACTTTTGTTAATATCATATAAAAATACATTTTCCAGAATCAAAATGTAAACGAGTAAAAATATACTTTAAAACAGTTTTTTTTCTGAAAATATTTCTTGGAAATGTCCTGCAGCAAGGACGTTAGTCTGTCAGTAGTTTTGTATTTAGACACTTAAAATTTTTGTTTGGACCAGCTATGTATACAGTTTTAAAGAAATAAATAATAAATGTTGAGCAAAGCTTCTAAAGGCTTCAGGTCAAGAAAAAAATACAAGATCAATCTCGACAATCCAAAAAGTGAAACCAAGAATAGCATGCAAGTTTTTGGAGGTTATGGGTTCGAATTAATGGAAACAATTAAAATTTATACATTATCCATAGGCAAACTATCTTAATAAGAGTGATAATCTTCAGTCAAAATATTTGTTAAGGATTGTAGATCGTCGAACTTTCTAATTTTAATCTTTAACAGCTGCTGAATATGTATGTAGCTGATCCAACGATTTTACTGGTCACCCCAAGAGCTCACCTTCTGGGGAAGCAGCTACCAATCACTTGTGAATCACAGTTTGTAAAACCAAGGATAATGTAATTAAAAATGAAAAAATTAAAGTAAGTATTTGTGGTTCTAAATGGATCTCCTTTTTTCTTAAACAGGCGTATGCCCTTCAGAAAAACAACCTCTATACAAATTTTAAGGAATATGTCCTTGAGGTATGAAACATCATACTTCTTCGGACTTTTTTTGGGCTTCTCGACATATTCCGTAATATTCTGCAAGAAAATTTATGGTTTTTTTCTTTTAGGTGTTACCATTGAAAGGAATGCCATTTAAAGCCTTCATAAAACTTCAATACATAATAAATGCATGCCTTAAGCACCGCTATGTCCCACACCATTGGAAAATTGCTGAAGTAATTGTCATACCAAAGCAAGGTAAACCACTAACAGAAGTGACGGCTTACAGACCAATATCGCTTATACCAATTATGGCAAAAGTTTTTGAAAAGCTGCTTCTGAAGAGGCTTTGCAAAATCATAGAAGAAAGAAGGTTAATCCCAAACCATCAGTTTGGCTTTAGAAATAAACATTCCACGATAGACCAAGTTCATAAAATATCGAATGTAATAGAAAAATAGCTTCTGACAAGGTTTGGCATGAGGAACTTGAGTACAAACTGCAAAAGGATCTCCCCAGGCAGTACTTTGAAATATTAAAATCGAACAGCTCAGCCCGATTGTTTAGAGTAAGGTACGATCAAGAATACTCTGAATTTAAGAAAATAGAAGATGGTGTACCACAAGGAAGTATCCTAGGTCCTATCCTGTATTCACTATACACAAGGGATATTCCAGTTGGTAATCACACCATAATGACTACTTTTGCAGATGATACCGCAATTTTGGTACCCGACAAATGTGTCTCTAAGGCAGCAGTAAAACTTCAAAATGCCACCGACACAGTGAGAGCTTGGACCGAAAAATGGCGTATCAAACTCAATGAAACACAATCTTCACATATAAACTTTACATATAAAAAAATAAACAATAGTCCAATAATCATTAATAATCAAGCTGTACCTTACGCCAATACGGCCAAATACCTTGGAATGACTTTGGATGCAAAGCTAAAGTGGAAAGAGTACATCAAAAAGAAAAGAGAAGAACTAAACTTGAAATATAGAAAAATGTACTGGTTACTTGGCAACAACTCTGATTTATCAATCCAAAACAAAATAATGCTGTATAATCAAGTACTAAAGCCTATTTGGACCTATGGAATCCAATTATGGGGCTGTAAAAGAAAACAAATACCGAAATCATCCAAAAATTCCAAAACAAAGTCCTTCGTGGAATAGCTAATGCACCTTGGTACATACAGAAATACCGATCTACATCGTGACTTGAAAATAGAAATGGTTACAGAAGTTGTTAAAAAATACGCTGTATTGCACAACCAGAGACTGCAAAGTCATACTAATTCTGAAATGCAGACCGTCTTGAATATAAGAAACCATAATCGGAGATTAAGAAGAACCAAGCCTCATGAGCTTATGGTCTAAAAAAACATTGGAAAGTATTAAACGTTTAAGCTTCCACCAAAGTGATTGTACAAAGTTAAGAAAGAAAACTCGGAAGTCGATCCTTTAAGATTGGTCCTGATGAAGAGGTGATTTAAGTGGTTAAGAGTCCCACAGGACTTGGTGTCGAATACTGGCAAGTGTCTTTTGAAGATTTCCTATTGTCAAAAAAAAATAAAAATTGGATGAATATTTCCTGATTAGAATCAAACATTTGATGTAATAGTTGACCATTGAATACATTCCATCCCGTCTGTCGATTTGTCTTCCTTAAAAATTGTAGGTTATTACGTTTTGTTATAAAAGTTGTGAGTTGAATTCTTCTTAAAAATGTTAAAATTATCAACAATTATTATTATTATTATTATTTTTCTTAACGAGATTTTAATTCGAAATACATTTTTACCAATTTTAGTAGTATTTCTTAAAAGTTTGTATTTCTTGTATAAACAAATACGTATATATATGTATATATTTTAATAAAAAATTCAAAAACAATATTTTTTGTTATGTGTAATTAGTTTGAAGCCAATATTTTTAATCCTTGAAAAATTATTTGAGTTTAAAATCAGTTTTTACCAACTTTTATTTATATTTTTTGTATGCTTTTATTGTTTATAAAAAAAAACTGTCAATTAGATTTTTCTCAAAATTTTACCGAACGGAAAAAAAATAATTTTTATCAAATAAATTTAATTTAAAGCCAATATTTCATAGTTTTTAAAAGATATTTTAGTCGATCAATTAATATTTATCAACTCTCTTAAATTAGTTGGAAGTCATAATCTCAATTGTTTGAAAAGATATTTGAGTCGACAATCAGTTTTTACCAATTTATTTATTTATTTATTTATTCATCAATGTGAGATTTCAAAAATCTACAATTAGACTACTAGATAAATATTAACATGTGTACAATTTATTAAATAAACTTAAACTAACTTAATACTTTAAATATAATTAATATGAGAAGTATATACAAATAAAATATAAAAAAAAATATAATTAATTCGTTCATACATAATCAAAATATAAAATCAATTAAAATTAAAATACAATAATAGTTTACTTTTCAAAGAAGATCTAATTGATTGAAAATCAAAATCAATACAATCTTAAATTAAGTTTGTTTCTTTGACACAGCGGGTTATAGGTTTGGAGCATACAAATTTATTAGAGACAACAAAAAGGGCATTTGATGTAGTATGATAAAATGTCACTTATAAACATCATATTTTACGTCTTTTTTCAAGTAATTGAATACCTAAAAGTTGGCATCTAGTTTTGTATGATGGAGTTTCGATGATCCACTCAAAAGTTTTGAATAGTGAATCTTGTAAATTTTTTTGGACCATTTCAATTTATAAAAAGGGTTCCAGATAACACAACAGTATTCCAAGATTGGTCTTACATATGAGGTAAAAAGCAATTTGAGAGTAAAAGGGTCTTTAAAGTCTATGCTATTGCGTTTGATAAAACAGAGCATGGAATTTGCTTTGGTTACACTAAATTCAATGTGCCTAACAAAGTTAAGTTTAGGGTCAAAAACAACATCAAGATCTTTCTTCTCCCCTACTCTTTCTAGAACTTGATTTTCAATATTATACTCAAAGATGATTTCAGAAAAGTTGCGGCAAAAAGAAAACATTGACATTTAGCGACATTTGAATACAATTGGTTTTTCTTGCACCATTGGGATAATTTCGTCTTATCGTCTTGTAAGAGATGACAGTCATATTTAGATTTTATGCAGCAAAAAAACTTTAGGTCATCGGCGAAAAGAAGTTGACTAGAATTAAGGAAAATACTAGGTAAGGCATTTATAAAAATTAGGAAAAGAAGTGGTCCAAGATAGCTACCTTGGGGCACACCAGATGAAACCAAAATTGATTTTGAGAGAACTTCGTCAATGCAAACAAATTGAACTTGATTCCAACCATTTCAAAAACATAGAATGAAATTCAAAGATTTTTAATTTCCTAATTAAAATAGAGTGACTTACTCTATCAAATACCTTTAAAAATCGGCGTAAATTACATCAATTTGATGTCTTTCTTCGAGATTATTCAAAAAGAAATTTTAGAAAATAGAAAAATTAGTCATTGTTGATCTTCCTGCAACGAAACCGTGTTGTAACGGTTAAATGTGTTCCTTAACTAAAAATATTACTTTTTCATATATCAATTTCTCGAAAAATTTTGGAATACATGACAATTTACAAATCGGACGGTAGTTAGATATTTGCTGTTTAGACCCTTTTTGTGAATAGGGTTTAAAAATGATTTCTTCCATAATGGAAGAAATTCGCCGTTCTTTAAAGATCTATTAAAAATTAGGAAAAGTGGTTCAGCTAGAGAAGCAGCACATTTTTTAAGAACAATAGGTCGGATTTCGTCTGGACCTGGTTTATTGTCATCATTTAAACTCAAGAGACCATCTTCAATTTATAGCAAGGTTTTTTTTTAGTCAACTTGATTTTTCTCAAAATGTTTCTCGTTATTTTTCGTTCAAGTAAATTATTTTGGACATAACGTCATTTTTTATTCGTAAAATTTTTAAGGTAAAACCTTTTTTTTTCAGTTTTTTGGATTTATAAAAAACCGTTTATTATACTTTTTTCAAAAATATCGATTTTAAGTATCACTTTACAATAAAAAACATAATATAAAATTTAATTCAAGTCTCTAGCGTTACTGGTTAGTGAGATATTTAGGGTTAACGAAAATGTTAACCTTTTCATAAACAGCTATGGTAAAAAAAATAACCACGAAATTTTCTTGAGAGCCCTTTCTGCATCTTTCTGCATTATTATCTGTATAACAAAATTTATTTGAAATCGATATTTCTTCTGGTTCTTGAGCTATTGATGACGAAAAAAAACTTTGCGAACGTACGGACGCACAGTGGGTCCTCTCCATATAAAACAGTGCTCAAAATACAGTTTTTAATTTTTGGGAATAAAAATTAAATAAAAGTTCCAGATCAATATTAACGGTGTAACACAGGTCATACGTAAGAATAACCTTCTCTCTTGGTCTGGCGGCCAAGTTACGGTACTTCAAAGTCGACACTTTTTAATTGTTTTTGATTAACATAATGCAGTGTCTTGATCTAGTTGTTGAAGTTTCTATTTTTAAAAGTTAAATTCTTAAGTTTAAAAAAAAATAAAATATATGTCGATTGTTGATGAAGGTATGTAGATTACAAATTATATTTTTTTTATAATTAAAAGTGTTTTTATGTATATAAAGTACAACAACGAAAAAGGCTTTTACTCGGAAGCAATAAAATTTTTATAACGGTTTTTTTTTAATTTGCGCAGAGAACTTTAAAATCAAATGGTACAGACTTAAAGACCAAACTCTCTTTATTATAAATCCGAAGAGAGAAGTGAGAGCATGGTGCGCGTTTTTTAAATAAAGTGGTTTGAGTTAGAGACTCAGTAAACTTATAGTAAAAGCATCGACATAAATTGTGGGTAATGGAGGTATAGCCGAAAAGCTAACTACGTGGGCTTATAGATTTTTGTGGCGTGGTATCGAAAACAAAAGTTTGGTACTTTTTTTATAGCTCAAGGTGGGGGAGGGGTAGGTTTTGTTTAAAATTAGCGATTTTTCTGATTTTTTTTTCTCAGGTGTGTAACCGCTTGAAAACATATAGATATTTAATAAGAAAAATGGTGCTCCGTAATTTTTCCAAAGTTCCAATATCTTTATCTCGGTGATCCAATTAATACAACTCAAAATAAAAGCTTATTAAACGAACCCCATCGGCGAAAAATCAAACAAAAAAAATCTTCGAACGAAGAGGTTCGGTTAAAAATCATGTTTCTTCAGTTCTATTAATCAGATGGTCAAAGTTAAGTTTTTTTTAGACTTAGGATAAATAAGGGTACGATTTTATCAAACATTTAATGGTTTTCATGGTTAGGCTTTCCTTAAAGAAAAAAGTCATAAGACAATTTTTAAAATAATGAACATTTCTATGTTTTCGGAGACACAATAATTCATAATGAACATTTTCTTCAAATAATGAACTGTTCATTATACTAATGAACGGATAGTCACCGTAACTATATCCCTCCCTAGTATTACATGAGCACAAGTGTTCATAAAATTCTTATCCATGGAAGTGAAATAATAACCCATGCCCTACTTCCAATCGGACAGTTAAGTAAAGAAGCTCAGGAGGCTAGGAACAAAGATTTCAAAGTATATCTTAAAAGTAAAATACTCAAAAACTTAAGAAAATTGATGTGAATACTTTTTTATTTAAACATATTATTTACTAAATTCAATTGCTATAGAAGTGAGTATCAATATTTAACAGTAGTGAAGATTTAAAATAGGATACTGAATTTTGAGCACTGCTTAGTATGAAGGGAACCCACTGTGGGACGTCGAGAAATGTCAAAAATTTCAATTTGACAAATTGGAAGGATTAGAATAAATTCCTACGTTAAGTTAATAATATACTTTCACTGGAACGATTATAACGTTTTGCAACGTAAAACTTAACGATGATTTAAACTGCCCTCTTAGTGTTATCTATGAAAAACTTTGACTTATATAATAGCTACAAACTATTACCTAGGAACTTTGTTACTTATCTGAAACTTAAATATTTGAGTCGTACACAAGCAGCAAGGTCTTAAATGCTTGATTAGCTCAATTTACTTATCCCAAATTCATATAGATTGCAATTTAGTACGTGACTTGCATTTAAGTTGACATTCCGAAAAATAATAGCCCAATTTCTCACCTGCTCATTTTCTCAGAAAATATAAATACTGTACCTCTACAAATAATAAATCTATTTAAAAGCTTTCTTTTATTCAATTTGCGTGTTTCTCTAAAGAAAAACAAAAATGAAGCAAATTCAATTTATAAGAAAAATCCCACTCAATTAATACAAAAAATCTCTTTTATCTTTCCAAAAAGGCTGAGTTCTATACTAAATACCTTTTGTTTGCAAATTAGGTAGAGATGCATATTAAGTGAATGAAATAATATAAGATCTTAAGCTCAGACATGTAAACGAAATTAAATTAAGTATGCATGCAGTGTGGGTTGTGGGAGGGGATGGGCGACGCGACGCGACGTGCGTTGCGTGTGTTTTGAATAAGTTGCTGTCTTTTCATTAAGAACAATATAAGAGTATTTGAGGTTTGAGCAAAGGCATTTTCTGTCAGGATTTGTTTTAAGCTAATAACAAAAACAACAACGACAACAATAAAAGTACAAGAGTGGTAGAATTTTCGTTTTGCTTTTAAGGATGTGATGTGCTCATGAATATTCCAATAGAGACAACAGAAACAAAAGCAATTAAAATGGTAGCTTTTATTAATTTTTGCATTTAAAAAAATTGTCTTGATGGGTAATAAATTCATTATTCTTTTCTTTGAAACGATAATACTCATCATGAAGATTGTAAAAACAAAATATGTGCAGCAAAAATGATTTACGGAACGATACATTTATGCCTTATTTATAATCGTCGATACAGGGGCCAAATGCAGCTTCCACGAAAATTCAGTAAAATAAAATAAGTGCGAATACGCAAAGTGGGATCTGTATCTTATCGTTGCAACGGGTTGTGTACTAGTGGTTTAAAATATTTAGAGTTGGTCTTTTTGGAAGTGTGGTTTCCAATCAGCCAGGCCTTTTTGGTAAGCCTCGTGTCTTCCGCCTGTGAAGTGGGTGTGGCCTTCAAGATCATGCGATTTATTACAACTGGATTTTTTTGTATGTGATTATGTTCAGTCATTTGTCAACACAGATAGGGCCGATTATTTTGAGACACCTTGGAAAGAATATTTAGTACGTTAATCTGACATACGTCCTCAATTGCTGAAAAAGTAGTCAAAAATTGGGCTTCTCTGCTGCAATTTATTTGAGCTTGTCACGGCGGCACATGTTTTTGATGTAACATATCCATTACTTAACCGTTGACAACCATTTTTAATCCGGGTAAATTGATTCCAGAAATGACAATGCGGAGGCTCCAGAACTGGGCTCTGACACTTAAGGTCTATAGTTATATGAACTCAAGTACAGGCCTACGTACAAACATGGCCATTAAGATGCGTTATCTTTTCAAATCTATAATTCGATCAAGAAGTGAATTTGGTCTTGGAAGATTTTGGTACCGGCCCGAAAAAAGCTGAATTGATATAAGTTAATAATCTTTAAATAAAGCATTGAATAAGGTTGCTGCTAACATATGGAATGGATGGTCCGGTCACCTTGGATGGTAAATACCGAGTCAGATATCAAGCCAGCAGATTGTGATCGGGTCGGTATTCCCGAGGTGATGCAGGCTAGAGTAATGAGGTACGTCCATGATGAAGGCCACTTTGGTGTTTCTAGAATGAAGCAACTGGCACGCCAGTCTGTCTGGCTTAACAGTCTTGTGCAGACAAATTTATATGATTGTGGCAAATATATCAACTGGTTTCCAGCGGATGAGGGCTGGGAAAGAATATATTAAGACTACGTAGACTTTTTATTCAAAATTGCCATTGGTCTCAATTACTCAAGGACTTCCAAAAGGGATTTTTAAGGACCAGCTTTTCCATATGCTTTGAGTTCAACAAATTCAGAGCAGCTTTTTTCATACATCATCGAACGGAGAAGCAGAGAGGTTTGTCAGAGAATACAAGGAGTCGTTGAAGAAGACCATGGCGGAGAAGAAGCAATCTGATATCATTCTTTAGACATTCCTCTCTACATATCGATCAACATCTGGCGAAGTTTTACTCTAGTCGTCAGCGTAATTATCTCATTGTCGAATACACGGCAAATTGTTTTCAGATTTTATTCCCGAAAAAAAATGTACGCAGAAATTTTACATCTTCATAATTTCACCGTTCACAAGAGGTTTTGCTTTTCGAAAATTAAAAATGTGCCCTTAAGGCGTCATCTAACGTGTTTTTGAAAACATCTGTATGTAGTTTATACAAATGGTGGTTATTTAAGACGCTACTAGAATCAGATTCGGCTTTCCAGATATCAGTTGGATTCTAATACAACCTTAATAGGATAATTGAAGTCTGTTGATTCTGGAGGTTTCTACCTCGAGTGAAGGTAACCTCGAGATCAATAGCAATACGAATTTCGAACTTTATAAACAGGTTGGCAAAAATGATTGCATTACTACCAGTAACACTTCAGATTCAATAAAACAGACGTGCTAGTCACGGAAAGTTATTCAATCATTCTCCGATTTCTACGGGAGAAGATCAAACCGGGTTAAGAAGAAGATAATTTAAACCCTAAAGAAGTGGAACTTTTTATTTTCGAATATTTGGAATGTCAAATAATGAGTTATTAGTGACGTTAAGGTTTTTTAGTAATTTGGAATACATAGCGTTTACTTCAATTTTTAAAGCATAACTTTAAAAAGAATATTTTAGAGCTACAGTTGCGAAGGTCACTTTGCCACTAATATCTAAAAAAAACTAGTTTTTAATATTAATATAAAAAAGTTATTCGAAATCCTTTAGATCTCAAGATTTCTGCCTTAAGTAATCCAAAGTTTCAAAACTGCTAGTTGAAAGCTAAATAAAAAATTTAGTGTGTGAAAAAAGCACCAACTAATCTTAAGTACGACTTTTCAAGAAAACTGCTCCTAGCGGTGTTAAAAACTACTGATTTAAAAAATTATTGTAATAGCGTTGTTAAGAACCGAAGACCACATCTAAAAAGACTGTTAGTTTTTTATTGGTTTGTCTGTAATAAACTCTAGAAAGATGTTATTTTTTAAAAGCGACTATACCACTTCTAAATCCTTTAACTATAAACTCACATCATTATCCTATTCTTAAGCAAACCGACTATAGCAACCATACGTAATATAAAAAGCCAAGTAAACAAATAAACAGTGTCATCATAATTGCAATATAGCTTTACTTCCTGATTTTATAATAAAGGTTTCCCTCACTCAAGGTAAAGATTATACATTTTAATTAAAACATCTTCACTTCATGTTGCATTGGAATATTTACTTGATTAAACCTTAAGTGGCCTCAAACAATTTAAATCCTAACTAGCTTAAGTAACAATTTCAAGTAGACTTTGAGAGCACACAAAACTATTTCATTGAATGGCTCTTGAAAGTAGACATCATCCGCATTCTGTATAAAGCCGATTGTTAAATCTCTGGAAACTCATAGCAAAGTATATTATACAATAGAACCCACACAAAATAACATCGTTACAGAATCCTATACGCAAAGTTAGCATATCCCTGTTTAAGAATATTAGTATTCCTATTCGTAGATACGTAGATACAGGCTACACAGAATAAATTTTATACTAAAGCCAATTAAGTTAATAAAGCTCATGTTTACGTTTAATCTTTGGAAACGATAAGTTTTAGGATTATATGCACATAGGCAGACTTAAATTTTGTATTTTAAGCTTGTCTTAGGCTTGAAAAATTTAATCAACTATTCTAATTCTTGTCTACGGTGTGATAGTTGAGTATGTCAAAGCTGTGTTGATATTTCTGTTCAATAAGATTTAACATATTATTATCATTAATCATTTAAAAAGAGAAAAACATTTTCAAATTGTTCGTTAAGGGCTTCATCAATGAGCAGAGACAATCCAATATTGTTTACACTTGTTCGTGTGACTTTAAGTTGCATCTCCAGAAGCCTTGAAGGACGTAAATATTCCAGCTACCATTGAGGCATTACAGCTAGATTTAGATTTATTGGAAAAAGTAGTGTTAAGTTCTACTGATAGAATAGAATATGGAACTCATAGCTCATAGCGGCTGCGGCTAGAAATCATATTCAAAAACTAAATATCATGAAATTATTTACTAGGTTATAATAGCCGTGTTTTTTTGGGATTCCAAACATAGTGCAGTGCTTGAATTACGATCCACAGTAGTCCTGTTTTTATTTTTAAATTAAAGACAACATTTCAAAAAAAAATTATAATCAGAACTTAATAAAATTGACAGTTTTAAATGAGGATAATTTCAAAAACAATTTTTCCTATTTTCCATCGAATCCAAATAAAATAAGAACTAAAGGATAATGGTTCTTAGATAATGGTCTAACTATGTGTAGATATAAGTGCAACAGAAATCGATATATTTCTTGGCACTAGTTTTTTGCAAGATGTGAGGGCTAATTTTGAAACCAGTCACACGCCACTTAATGGCCACGTTTCTAAGAAAAAAAAAATAGAAAATAGGTAGCGAAACTAATTCAATGCATTGCATCTTGACGCGTACAACTCGCTGATCTTAAATATGGTTTCGACAGATGTCTAAGTGGCCGCGTTTTCACGGCAGACTTTTGGGAAACCATTTGAGATTAGTTACTTTGACTTCCCGAGTAAGAATATCTAAATGAGAGACGTGTAGGTGGGCGAGTTCTCCAGACACACGCGATTAAAATCACGGGTTCTTTAAAAGCTTGAAAGCTCTTCGATGCCAGAGTATAATTATAAACTTCCCATAGGAAGTTATTGTAATGGGTCGGATTTGTCCAACTGAAAATTTTGACATTTCTCGACGTTTCAAGGTCCCTAGAGTCTAAATAAAAGATTTTTAGGAAGATGTCCGTATGTCCGTATGTCCGTATGTCCGTATGTCCGTACGTCCTTACGTTCGCGACGTTTTTTTCGTCTTCCATAGCGCAAGAACTAGATGAGATTTCAACTTCAAATAAATTTTGTTATACAGATAATAAGGCAAAAAGATGCAGAAAGGGCTCTCAAGAAAATTGCGTGGGTGGTTTTTTTACCATAGCAGTTTGAAAAAAAGGTGAAAATTTTGGTTAACCCTAAATATCTTACGAACTAAAAACGCTAGAGCCTTGAATTAAATTTTATATAATATATTGAAACGTGATACCAAACAGGTATATTTTTTTAAAAAAATCAATATAACGGTTTTTTATAAATGAAAAAACTGAAAAAAAAATTTGTCACCCCCAAAATTTTACGACTGAAATATGATTTCATCTCTAAAACAATTTTGTGCAATGTTTTTGACATCTGATAAAATTTTGAGAAAAATCGAAAATCTAAAAAAAACACTACTCAAAGTTTGTAAAAATTGAATATCAATTGAAATATCTGTTCAAAAACTTTAAATTTAGACTTCAAGCTTATTTTATCTTATAAGAAATATTGTTTTCAACATTCTGAAAAATGTTGAGAAAAATCGAATTGACAGTTTTTTTACAAAAAATAAAAACCTAAAAAAAATGTATAATAGTTGGTAAAAATTGATTTTCGACTCAAATAACTTTTCAAAACTTTGAGATATTGTCTTTAATTTACTTTTATCTTTCAAAGAATCTTGTTGTCAACATTCAGTTAAAGTTTGAAAAAAATCGAATTGACAGTTTTTTTTTACAAAAAATTAAAAACCGAAAAAAAATTAACAAAAGTTGGTAAAAAATTATTTTCGACTCAAATATCTTTTCAAAAATGTGAGATAATAGCTTTTTACTAATTTTTTCTTAGAAGAAATATTTTCTTCAACATTAGGATAAATTTTGAGAAAAATCGAATTGACAGTTTTTGTACAAAAAATTAAAAACCGACAAAAAAAAATTAACAAAAGTTGGTAAAAAATGATTTTCGACTAAAATATTTTTTCAAAACTTTGAGATAATAGCTTCTTACTAATTTTTTCCTAATGGTCCACTTTTCAATGACTCTTTCCCATAGATCAGGCTAAATATGAGCCATGGCTTATGTTCGCCTTTAGCTGTTGACGGTGGCGCCTTAGTAACGTCGTTTTCAAAAAAGTACGTACCAATTACGCCGATAAATCCACAACAATCGGCAACTTTTTCAGGATCACCTGATGAACCTCGCGTGGGATGGTGTAGTCCTATATACGGTAATTTTGTTTGTTAACACAGCCATTCATCCAAAAATGCGCCTCGTCACTAAAGATGATTTTTTGGCCAAAATTGGAGTCCTCTTCCAAATGATTCGAAGCCCCGTCAGCTAATAAATAGTGTTGTTTATGGTCATGAACTCCAGGGTCAGTTGGGTCTTGTACAGGTGTAGGCTCAAGTCCCGGCGCGATGTAAAATTCAAGGCAAAGTATACACTCCCTCGTGTTGGGCTGAACACTTTCTCGGCCGATCTTGCGTTCCTTGAACAAACGGGTGTTGGCTGATTGTTTCCTGAAGCGTTCGTTTCAAATTTAGCCACCAAACGTTGAAGAGTCGACTGTGAAGGGCCACCACGTCTATCGTAAAATGTTCGCAATGGCCACAACGTTTACGTTAACGAACACACATTTTGATAATAAAATTTTATCATTTGAACGTGCTGTTTAATCGTGTAACTTGTCATGATGATTTGGCATAAATAACTGAATAATAAACAAAAGATTTTACAGATGTCACCAAATCAAAATGGCCGCCACGGGGCGCCAAAATTTACCCGCCCAATTGAAAAACTCTTTACATGAATTATGCACATTTTTGTTTAGTTTACAAATAATAACATAGAAAAGAGTATATCGACGCGCAGAGACCTCAAAGATCAATTTTATGCTAAGCAATATTGAAGACTTGACAAGATATTCTTTAGGTTTTATTCTGAAAAGTAAGGCTCTAAAAAAAAATTGAAAATATGCACTTTCAAAAAAGATTGAATATATAAGTTGAATCATGAGTTTATTGGAAAAACAAACAATAATTAATAATAATAAAATAAAAGAAATTCTGTCAAAATTTTAGAATAATCTTGCTTTTTGAAATGAAGTCAAAATATTTTTGTATATTGGACACCACTCTACGGACACTTCCATCTAGTTAGTCTTCAGAAGATGTAAAGAAGCGCATTTGAGGATATAAATAAAATAAAGTAGGTGGCTCTATATCTCGTGAAGAACCAGGGCCTGGTGACTTACAAACCTCAAGCATTTACATACATATCTTGGAGGAGTTGTACATTTCTCGCTAGAGGCAGCACCCAAGAACAAATCTTGTAGGGATTGAACCCACTATGAAGAAGAATCTATGTAGGTCCTAGCC
Source organism: Eupeodes corollae (assembly GCF_945859685.1). Taxonomy (NCBI): domain Eukaryota; kingdom Metazoa; phylum Arthropoda; class Insecta; order Diptera; family Syrphidae; genus Eupeodes; species Eupeodes corollae. Next base: position 89,853,978 of record NC_079149.1, on the reverse strand, counting down.
TCTGCCTTAATCGACAGCTTACTTCGAGTGCCTACGGCCCGAGAATTTATCTGGCCTTAGCTAAGCTTTCAAGAAGGCTAGTTGATGGGTTAATATGATTTAAGCCCATATAAAGCTTAAGTTTATTAAGTGCATTTAGAAAATAATTTTACATACTAAAACAAATTTTTATTTTTTTTCAGTGTTGACCGTCATGTGAGCGTAAAAGTTTGTTTCTAAAAAGAACTTTTTACACAATAAACTCCCGTTTGCTATGGCTGGAACAAGATTGTAATCAAGGTAACTAGGTCAAGGATGTGTGTGCTTGCTTTTTCATTTCCATTAACGCAATTTCATGATGATGATGATTGCATGCAAATAAAAGGAGCAAAATTACATGTATCCCTCTAAATGGTATACTGCTACATCAACCCACTTAAGGATTCGTTTGTCTTCACGTCCGTCGCGTCATAGTCGTCTGTCGTCGGCGCTACGTCAAATGTAGTCGACAACGATTACGACCGACGAGAGACGTTGCTTTCATCTCAATGTGTTAAAAATGAGTTGTTGCGTGATGTGGAATCTTTTAGCTCTACTTATTATAAAAGAAACTCTCATGTTGACTATTTAACTCTGCTTTGAATAAGTATGCTTCATCAGATATTCGTAATGGAGTAGCATCGTATACCTACAACCTACTATAAATGACAGAAGTAATCAAATAGAATAAATACCTACTTATACCTATCTACCTATAGACATACATGCATGTGAACTTTTCATCAGCTCATAAAATGGAATCCGAAGGAAAAATGTAAGAATTCCTTTGACATTTTATTTAAAGTCACACTCACACAAAACATATTGAATGTGAAATAAAATACAGGTAGGTATATGAGGTACACAAAGCCGCCCGCAGGTGGGCGAGCAAGGGTATTTGCCACCCTGTGGCTATGAACTTTGACTTTTGTATACCGATGCGACAGGTTTTATAAAGAATTTAAAATTTTGTTCTGCGGTTTGTATTGAAAACCGGTTTAGCATTAACCGTTTAGCGTCTCTTTCAGATTTTTGTAAGACATGTAAAATCTAACGACTTATTAAGATTTTTCGAATATTATAAAAAACAATATAAATAATTCAACTGATATTGAAAAAAAAGGATTATAGATTTGGAAAGCCATAATGGATTTTTTTTAAAAGCTACTTCATAAATGTAGATATATCCTTAAAAAGCCTTATATTAATGTTGTTTTAAATTTTAAAAAGATATGTCTCAAAAACTGAAGTGTTACAATCATTTCAAGGTCGGATTTTAATCAAAGTCATCAAACCCGATTTAAAAAGTGAAATTGTATTGCTAGGAAAAAAACCTTGCTGACCAGTGTATGCACGCCTGCGTGTCGTACGATCCTCCAAAGATTCTGTTTAAAAACTATTTCCTGTATTTTATTAATTTCCAATAGGAAGTTATTGTAATGGGTCCGATTTGTCAAATTGAAAGTTTTGACATTTCTCGACCTTTCAAGGTCCCTAGAGTCGAAATAAATTTTGTTTAGAAAAATGTCTGTGCGTGCGTGTGAACGTTCGTTCGTACGTCCGTACGATCGCGACGTTTTTTCGTCGTCTATAGCTCAAGAACCAGAAGAGATATCGATTTCAAATAAATTTTGTTATACAGATAATAAGCCAGAAAGATACATAAAGGGCTCTCAAGAAAATTGCGGGGGTGGTTTTTTTACCATAGCAATTTGAAAAAAGATGAACATTTTGGTTAACCCTAAATATCTTACGAACAAAAACGCTAGGGACTTGAAATTGTATCGTGATATCAAAGAAATATATTTTTTGAAAAAAATCCATTTAACGTTTTTTTTATAAATCAAAAAAACTGAAAACAAAAATGTGTCACCTCCAAAATTTTATGACTAAAATATCATTCGATCTCCAAAACAATTTTGTGCAACGAAGAATAATGTTATTGACATCTGATAAAATGTTGAGAAAAATCGAATTGACTTTTTTTTATAAAAAATAAAAATCTAAAAAAACATTACTCAAAGTTGGTAAAAATTGAATATCGATTCAAATATCTTTTCAAAAACTTGAAATTTAGGCTTCAAACTTATTTTATCTTATAAGAAATATTGTTTTCAACATTCTGAAAAATTTAAAAAAAAAATCGAATTGACAGTTTTTTTACAAAAAATAAAAACCTAAAAATAAAATTAATAAAAGTTCTTAAACATTGAATTTCGACTCAAATATCTTTTCAAAACTTTGAGATATTGGCTTTAAACAACTTTTGTCTTTCAAAAATATTGTTGTTAACATTCAGTAAAATTTTGAAAAAAATCGAACAAAAAATTAAAAACCGAAACAAAATTTAAAAAGTTGGTAAAAAATGATTTTCGACCCAAATATCTTTTAAAAAAATTGAAAAAATAGCTTCTGACTAATTTTTACTTATAAGAAATATTGTTTTTAGTATAAGGAAACATTTTGAAAAACATCGAACTGACAGTTTTCTTACAAAAAATAAAAAACTTAAAAAAAATGTATAAAAATCGGTAAAAATTGATTTTCGACTCAAATATCTTTTCAAAAATTGTAGATATAAGCTTGGAACAACTTTTATCTTTCGAAAAATATTGTTAAGAAACATTCAGTCAAATTTTGAAAAAATCGAATTACCAGTTTTTTGACAAAAAATTTAACAAAAGTTTGTAAAAATTTACTTTCGACTCAAATAGCTTTTCAAAAATAAAAAAATATTGTCTTCAAACTTATTTTATTTCACAGAAAATATTGTTTTCGATATTCAGTAATTTTTATATTAAAATCCAACAGACCGTTTTTCATAAAAAATAAAATCTACAAAAAATATTACGCAAATTTGGTTACAATTGATACGAGTACATATAGACAAACTTTTAAGCAAGACCAATCGACAGACGGGATGGGAAGTTATCAGTATGGATCGCATCCCATCCTCTTTTTTAAAAATGTACCTGCAAACATTTTTTTTAAAATGTAATTTATATCTCTAAAAAGCTTAATTTTTCAAAAAATTTATGTATTTAAAAATCGTTAGTGTTTTTAAAAAAAATGTGTATACGTATAATCTTTAAATTTGGTCAAAAAAAAACAATGACATTTTTGGTCCTCAAATATTATAGCAACAGTAAATGGGCGTAAGCAAATAAAATTATGGAAGTCCATTGATTATTTCTTCAGAAAACTTAGAAACAAAGTAACGATTTTATTAGGCGTACCCTACTGGAGCAATACAAACATATTTTTTTGTTATTGAAGGAAGCCAAACTAAGGAAAAAAATTGAGAACATTTTTAAAAAGAATCTATCGGTGCGTTTTTGAGAAAATTCGGATTTTCGATTTCTGACCAAAAAATGTTTCTAATGTTATTTTTAGTCTAGGAAAATGAAGAAAATGTCTAACGCTAATCGTCTACAAGTTTTTATTTCCAAATATGAAGTCAATCCATCCAATTGTATGGGCTGTTGGGGCGAGTACAGATAGACGAACGTACAGGAAACCAACTTATTTCGACTTCTCTACCGTTGGATTCTCATGTTTAATTTAAATTCGAGTTCGATTCTTTACTAATGCAATACTTGCCATATAGTTAAAATAGGTTGCAAGTAAAAATATGAGTAGTCGACTGAAAAATTTCAACAAAAAGTTAATGGAAAGGACCCTGAGAAAAATCTTGCTAAAGCCTATGAAGTTATGGGTAACGGGTTGTAAAATGTTGAACTTTAATGCCTGTGCGACTTAAAATTTCATGGGAACTGCCTCTTGCTAAAAATGGACAAATTCTATAAGAGTAATTCTTGTCAAGAAAAGTGCTTCTCATGTACTTTCAAATTTGGCATAAAAACTGTAGGGTCTCTATCGTAATATTATTCTCAAACAGCTTTTCTTAGTGCTGTTGCGCTACCTAATTTATTTTTGCGTAAATATTATTTTTAAACTCTGCGCCGAAATCTGACTAAAAAAATTATATCTGCTTCCAAAAAAGTGTACTTTTATTATAAATAAATATACAATTCAGGTTGTACCATCAGTTGTTTTTTATTATTTCGCCACTGACAGCTTATTCCCATTCAAAATTTTGACAGAGATCAGTATCTTGTATGGGATTTTCTAAAAGGACTTCAGTAATCATCGAACTGTCACTGTCAATTCGTTTAGTAAACTCAACGTTTTTCATCATGTGAATATCTGTACACATTTTCTACTGAAATTCAGAGTCGGTGACCATAACTTTAAGACGTTAACTCCAAGTCTATAAATATTCGTTGGGTGCCAGACAGACTACTTTTGATCCCAACTATTCAATTAAACTGCATTCTCAAAAATTGGGAAACGCTCAAACCACATTATGGTGTATTTGGCGTAAGAATATTGGTTTACTACCATACAAAATCAAATTGACTTAAGAATTAAGGCCTGTGGACCATTGAAACGACGTATGTACGTTGTTTGATAGGGCAACTTGTCAAGTCCTCATTGGAAACCCTTTTACCTCTGTGGAACGAGGTGCTTTAAACACATTTAAAAAATTAAAAAAAAATATATTTTAGAAGTAAGTTGTTTGAATTCCAAAAAATTCATTTTATGAAAAGAACTTATGGCCAAAAGACAATTTTTTCAAGACATTCTTATACGAGCTTTTCTAAAATTTTATACCAGAAATGATTTACTGAAAGTAGTTTATATATTTGTTTTTTTTTTTTTTCAAAAGCAGACTTATATTTTTGTAATTATTAGAAAATTTTGTAAGGTTTATTATGTAATTGACATGTTTGAGAAGTTATTGAGAAATTGGTTTGTCCCTGGACTTAATTAATAATTTCTAAAAAACATCACAGGAAATGTATTCTTCAATGAAATTTAAAAATCTTGGGTTTTTCAACAAATTGTGGTACATTATAATATGACGTCTTCGAAAAAAATATCACATTAAAATCACGATAAACAATGTTGAGTTTTGAGAAATGTTGATACCATCTCTTGTTAAAATGCTTTCAATTTTGAAATAAATTCAATTTTGTTAATTTTTTTTTGTCTCAGTACATGATTTAAGAAAATATATTTAAAGGATTTAAAATCTTTGGAAGTTTTCCAAACTTACCTTTTGACTTGTGGCATTATTATCTGCACAGTATGTTTGCAGGCTTCGATGCAGGATCTTCGTAATTTTCGAATTTTTTCACGTAATTCAGGACAGTCTTTTGATTGGCCAACGTGGATTAGCATGTCTCGAAATAATGCTACTTGACTGTTAATTTCAACGATAAGCTAGAAAAAAAAAATAAAAATAAATCAATACTAAATTTTGGAACACTTAAAAAAACATCCTGTTTTTTATATAGAGCAGTATACAAAAACAAAATAAGCTTATGAAGTTTATTAGGCGAAAACTTATATATTTTACATTAAACAAATTAATATCTCCAAAATAATTATAAGCAACGAAGAATAAAGTTTTTGGAATATTTTCAATTTTTAGAAAAATTGAATTAAAAGTTTTATTACAAAAATAAAAATCTGAAGTAGTTTTTCTTCTTAGAATATTAGAATTTGTACACATTTATTTTTAACTTGAATTTCTTGAGAACAAAGATGGACACATTTTTTTCAGTTATTTCTCCAATACAAAACATTTGTAAAAATTCTATTTCATTGCTTACATCCTTTTTGAAGTTCCCTAAATGATAATGTGACTTATTTTTCTTGTGCGCTACTTTGACCTTTGATGAAAGGGAAAATTTTCATCCTGGGCAACTACGTTAACAAACGAATTTGTAAATTTTTAATCTCGCAAGACTCGTAAGTAGTTTTCAAGGAGCAAATGCATCCACAGAAAAATGACAACTTAGTTCGATTTTTCGATAATTGACGTCATAGGACTTTTTTCTTCACAACTGAGGTCAACGTTTCGGTCAACGATAATCGTTCCATAGCTATCTCAACCGACTTTTTGAAGCTGTTACCTTAAACTATTAACAAGAAAAATCTTTTTGAAAAAAAAAAATAAAAAAGCTAAAAAAATAATAAAAGTTGATTTTTGACTCAAATAATCTTTTTAAAAATGTTGATATTGGCTTCAAACTAATTTCATCTTCAAAAAGATACTGTTTTCAATATTCAACAAAATTTTGAGAAATATCGAATTGAAATTAAAAAAAGAGGCCAAAGAGTTTGTAGGTTTTCGTGTTGGGTTAAAAAAATTGTTAGCCAAGTTATTCTTACAAATTTTAAAATTACCAACACTATTTTCCATACAAAGAAATAGTTTAGTTTGAAAATCTAATTTTATTAAAAAGATTTTTAGTCGAAGACAATTTTTTACCAATTTTAGTAGCATATCTTAAATTTTTACAAATTTGGTGAACGAAATTAATTTGAAAGATATCAAGAACCGAAAATAAATTTTTACCAAATTTGGGTAGGTACTATTTTTTGTAGATTTTATTTAAACGGACTGTTGGATTTTTACTTAAAAAAAACTGTTGAATATCGGAAACAATATTTTTTGTGAAATAAAAAGATTTTTAAGATAATATTTTTAATTTTTAAACGCTTTTTGAGCCCTAAGTACATTTTTACCAAGTTTTATTATTTCTTTTTGTTAAGTTTTATTTTTTGTACAAAAAACTGTCAATTCGATTTTTTTCAAAATTTATATTAATTTTGAAATCAATATTTCTTATAATTAAAAATAAGCTGGAAGCCATAATCGAGTCGAAATCCAATTTTTACCAATTTTGAGTAATGTTTTTTATGTTTTTGTTTTTATAAGAAAAATTGTCAATTCGACTTGTCTCAAAATTTTACGCGATGTTAAAAACATTATTTTCCGTTCCCTTAAATTGTTTTGGCGATAAAATCACTTTGTATTGGCATAATTTTCGAAGTGACACAATTCAAGTCTTTAGCGTCATAGGTTCTAGAGATATTTAGGGTTAACCAAAATTGTCACCTTTTTTAAACTGCTATGGTAAAAAAATCACTCATGCAATTTTCTTGAAACCCCTTTCTGCATTTTTCCGTCTTTTTATCTTTGCAACAAAGTTTATTTGAAGTCGATATCTCTTCTGGTTCTTGAGCTATGGACAATGACAAAAACCTCGCGAACGTAGGGACGTACGTACACACGCAATCACAGATATCTTTCTAAAAATCTTTTATTTCTACTCTAAGGACCTTGAAACGTCGAGAAATGTCAAAATCTTCAATTAGTCAAATCGGACCAGATACAATAACTTTCTATGGGAAGTTAAAAAAAAAACGTAGACAAAAATTGATAAAAGTGGTTAAAAACTGATTTTCGACTGAAATATGTTTTCAAGAATTATAGCTTAAAATTTAATTTTTTTAAAAATATTGTTGTCAACATTCAGTCAAACTTTGAGACATTAACCTAAACAAAACATTACTAAAAGTTGGTACAAATTGAGCCTTAAATAATTTTCAACTCAAATATGTTTTCGAAAAATTGAGATTATGGCTTTAAACTAATTTCATCTTACAAAAAATATTATTTTTAACATTCATTAAAATTTTGAGAAAATCGAATTGACAGTTTTTTTTACAAAAACTAAAAACCTAAAAAAAAAGAGGCTGGGATGCGACCCACACTGATAACTTCCCATCCCGTCTGTCGATTTGTCTTGCTTAAAAGTTTGTCTATATGTATTTACTAGTATCGATTTTACCAAATTTGTGTACTATTTTTTATAGATTTTATTTTTTATGAAAAAACGGACTGTTGGATTTTTATATAAAAATCACTGAATATCGAAAACAATATTTTCTGTAAAATAAAATAAGTTTGAAGCCAATATTTTTAATTTTTAAAAAGCTATTTCAGTCGAAAGTAAATTTTTACCAAGTTTTAGTATTGTTTTTTTTAGAGTTTTATTTTTTGTAAAAAAAAACGTCAATTCGATTTTCTTCAAAATCTATAAGATAAAATTAGATTGAAGCCAATATTTGATAGTTTTGAAAAGATATTTGAGTCGAAAATCAATTTTTACCAACTTTTGTTAAATTTTTTTTTAGGTGTTTATTTTTTTGTACAAAACTATCAATTCGATTTTTTTCAAAATTTTACTAAATGTTAACAACAATATTTTTTGAAAGATAAAAGTAGTAAAAACCCAATATCTACAATTTTTGAAAAGATATTTGAGTCGAAAATCAATTTTTACCAACTTTTATAAATTTTTTTAAGGTTTTTATTTTTTGGAAAAAAAACTGTCAATTCGATTTTTCTCAACATCTTTCAGAATGCTTAAAACAATTTTTCTTATAAGATAAAATAAGTTTGAAGTCTAACTTTCAAGTTTCTGAAAAGATATTTGAATCCATATTCAATTTTTACCAACTTTTGTTAATTTTTGTTCGGTTTTTAATTTTTTATAAAAAAAACTGTCAATTCGATTTTTTTCAAAATTTTACTAAATGTTTACAACAATATTTTTTGAAAGATAAAAGTAAATTAAAGCCAATATCTCAAAGTTTTGAAAAGATATTTGAGTCGAAAATCAATTTTTACCAACTTTTATTAATTTTTTTTTTTAGGTTTTTATTTTTTGTAAAAAAACTGTCAATTCGATTTTTCTCAAAATTTTACTGAATGTTGAAAACAATATTTTTTATAAGATAAAATAAGTTTGAAGCCTAAATTTCAAGTTTTTGAAAAGATATTTGAATCGATATTTAATTTTTACGAACTTTGAGTAATGTTTTTTTTAGATTTTTATTTTTTATAAAAAAACTATCAGTTCGATTTTTCTCAAAATTTTATCACATTTTTAAAACATTATTTTTCGTTGCTCAAAATTGTTTTGGAGATGAAATCATATGTTAGTCGTTAAATTTAGGAGGTGACACATTTTTATTTTCAGTTTTTTTGATTTAGAAAAAAAACTGTTACACAGATTTTTTTCAAAAAATATACTTCTTTGAGATCACTTTACAGTCTATTATATTAAATTTAATTCAAGTCTCTAGCGTTTTTGGTTCGTAAGATATTAAGGGTTAACCAAAATTTTCACCTTTTTTTTAAACTGCTATGGTAGAAAAACCACCCACGCAATTTTCTTGAGAGCCCTTTCTGCATCTTTCTGCCTTATTATCTGTATAACAAAATTTATTTGAAGTCGATATCTCGTCTGGTTCTTGAGCTATGGACGACGAAAAAAACGTCGCGAACGTACGGACGTACGGACGTACGGACGTACGAACGTACGTACACACGCACGCACAGACATCTTTCTAAAAATCTTTTATTTCGACTCTATATACCTTGAAACGTCGAGAAATGTCAAAATTTTCAATTTGACAAATCGGACCCATTACAATAACTTCCTATGGGAAGTTAAAAAACAGTACTATAATTGGAAAAAATGTACGGTCGACTCAAATATCAATTGGCTTTAAATTTATTTTATTTCACAGAAAATACTATTTTCGACATTCAGTAATTTTTTTATAAAAGGCCAGCAGTGCGTTTTTTCATAAAAAATGAAAATCTTCAAAAAATAGAACGCAACATTGGTAACCATGTGTATTCCCATTATCTTGTGAATAATAGAAGATATTGACTTCAAATTAATGTCATTCATCTAATTTGTATTTGTTTATTTAAGAAATAAGAACTTTTAAGAAATACTACAAAAATTGCTAAAAATTATTTTCCGACTAAAAAATCTTGTTAACAAAAATAAAATTTTGAAATCAAACTACATATTTCATTATATGAAAAATATTGGTGTTTATTTTCAAACTTTTAGAATAATTCAATTGAAAACTTTTTAAACAAAATACGTAAACCTACAAACCTTCTAAGTGTGGGTCGCATAACAGCCACTTTTTTCAACATTACATTTCTTTCGAAAGACAAATCATGGCATTTCAAAAACATCGTTTATTGGGTTTTCCTTTTTCTTCGAACAAAATTCCAAAAACAAGGACAGATACCGAGAACTTTCAAAAGTATCAATTTTGTTTTCAACAAAATGCTTAATAAATGATACGTTTTCATATTTTTACTTAAATTTTATACACATAAAAGAACTTTAAAGAATTAAAAATAATATTGCAAAACTCAATAAAA